>NC_089803.1:14062332-14282332 GCF_029633855.1 Hoplias malabaricus | reverse complement strand
CACTGTGTCCATGTGGCAGTGTGTGGACAGAATGTGGGCGCTGTCAAATGTGCTCTATCAGAAAGCAGGTTCCCCCACTCACAGGGGAGAAGACAGTGATGGACGCTGACAGTTATCAGGGTGGAGTAGCTAACAGGCTCTCCCAATGTGGCAGCAGAGCATACAACATTCATTCATTCATTCATTCATTTATTATCTGTAACCGCTTATCCAGTTCAGGCTCGCGGTAACATACAGGGGTTTTTAAAAAAGAGGACACTGGGGACACAACTGCATCTGTCGTGATTAGGATGTTGTGGCTGTAGCACTTTAAGATTTAGGCTTGTGGCTGTGTGTGTGAGATATTGTGTTGTATAATAATAATAATAGGTTAGTGTCGCAGTCACACAGTTGCAGGGGCCTGGAGGTTGTGGGTTCAAGTCCCACTCTGGGTGACTGTCTGTGAGGAGTTGGTGTGTTCTCCCTGTGTCTGTGTGGGTTTCCTCCGGGTGAATGTCTGTGAGGAGTGTGGTGTGTTCTCCCTGTGTCTGTGTGGGTTTCCTCCGGGTGACTGTCTGTGAGGAGTGTGGTGTGTTCTCCCTGTGTCTGCGTGGGTTTCCTCCGGGTGACTGTATGTGAGGAGTGTGGTGTGTTCTCTCTGTGTCTGCGTGGGTTTCCTCCGGGTGACTGTCTGTGAGGAGTGTGGTGTGTTCTCCCTGTGTCTGCGTGGGTTTTCTACGGTGACTGTCTGTGAGGAGTGTGGTGTGTTCTCCCTGTGTCTGCGTGAGTTTCCTCCGGGAGACTGTCTGTGAGGAGTGTGGTGTGTTCTCTCTGTGTCTGCGTGGGTTTCCTCCGGGTGACTGTCTGTGAGGAGTGTGGTGTGTTCTCTCTGTGTCTGTGTGGGTTTCCTCCGGGTGACTGTCTGTGAGGAGTGTGGTGTGTTCTCTCTGTGTCTGCGTGGGTTTCCTCCGGGTGACTGTCTGTGAGGAGTGAGGTGTGTTCTCTCTGTGTCTGCGTGGGTTTCCTCCGGGTGACTGTCTGTGAGGAGTGTGGTGTGTTCTCCCTGTGTCTGCGTGGGTTTCTTCCGGGTGACTGTCTGTGAGGAGTGTGGTGTGTTCTCTCTGTGTCTGCGTGGGTTTCCTCCGGGTGACTGTCTGTGAGGAGTGTGGTGTGTTCTCCCTGTGTCTGCGTGAGTTTCCTCCGGGAGACTGTCTGTGAGGAGTGAGGTGTGTTCTCTCTGTGTCTGCGTGGGTTTCCTCCGGGTGACTGTCTGTGAGGAGTGTGGTGTGTTCTCCCTGTGTCTGCGTGGGTTTCTTCCGGGTGACTGTCTGTGAGGAGTGTGGTGTGTTCTCCCTGTGTCTGCGTGGGTTTCCTCCAGGTGACTGTCTGTGAGGAGTGTGGTGTGTTCTCCCTGTGTCTGCGTGGGTTTCCTCCGGGTGACTGTCTGTGAGGAGTGTGGTGTGTTCTCCCTGTGTCTGTGTGGGTTTCCTCCGGGTGACTGTCTGTGAGGAGTTTTTGTGTTCTCCCTGTGTCTGCGTGGGTTTCCTCCGGGTGCTCCGGTTTCCTCCCACAGTCCAAAAACACACGTTGGTAGGTGGATTGGCGACTCCAAAGTGTCCGTAGGTGTGAGTGTGTGAGTGAGTGAATGTGTGTGTTGCCCTGTGAAGGACTGGCGCCCCCTCCAGGGTGTATTCCCGCCTTGCGCCCAATGATTTCAGGTAGGCTCTGGACCCAACGCGACCCTGAACATGAATGAATGAACGAATGAATGAATGAATAATAATAAAGCTGTTAGTTTTATTTTTTACATTTCCATGCCAGTGTAAAAATATAAACAAATACATGAATTAAATAAAAAGGTCAGGTAAGGTCAACATTTGTGTTTGAGGCGTTGAGGCGTAGATGCAGGTACATGTTGAACATTATTGGCGTAGAGAAGTGGGACTTAAACAGACGTGTTTAATGCTGTATAATCCAATGAAATAATACAATGAAACTAAATTGTGGGGGGTTCTACTGGTTCCCCCGGTCCTCCACTAACACTGAAGAATTTGCGTGTATCAATCTGTACTGGTTGCAGTTTGAAACCGCTGGATGCTCTGGAGGAGACTGTGTCTGATCGGCTGTAGACGTCTCTTCTCAAACAAAATTATTGTGGTGTTGAAAATTGTTTAAATGAGAATAAAAATAACAGGCCAGTTTCATTCCACTTGAGAGCCAAATAAAACAGATTGTTTTCAAACATTTACATCAGCAAAAAAAGAGGAGGCTCCCAAGTGGGGACACTGTCCAAGGTTTCGCTGTGTTGTCAGTATTTTGGCAGGACTGGCACTGCTCTCCGAGGAGAAGGATGGGAACAGGCAATGACTAAACAAGATGGTTTTGATGCCTGTTTTTCAGTAGTTCATTTGGTTTTTGTGGATATTTTTAGTAACTGGGTGTCAAAATAATTCAATGGAATCATTCAGTTCGATTGAATTCAGGTTCGTTCTTAGCGCAAGTTTTATTTCTTTTTGCTGGTGGTGTCAGAGAACGAGAAAGAAACCTTGAGGAAAGCTGAGACCTGGTCCTACACGGGTCTTTTGAAACACCATTTTTTTGGGGGGGGCGTGGTCTGTACGTAGAGTATGGAGTGCTTGGAAGTAGCAGTGACCTCTGTAGTCCACGCTCTTCATTATTTTATAAGAGTAACTGTACATTTATGTGTAAGCATTTATACAAATTCTCTTAGCGAAGTTAAACCCAGCTGTACGTTGTCTTGGTCCAGCGATGCACATGATGAGCTCATGAAAACAAAGGAGACAGGGGCACCAACAAAGTACACGACAGTGCACACTTCATATTACAAGCCACAAACTATGGAGTGAGATCACTGTCTTTTAGGCGAGAGCGCAAAAACGACACTCAATCGAGCAAGTCAGACTCAACGAGAGCAGAGAATCAAGAAAACAGAGCGAAAACAGCAACAGCGAGAGCAGAAAAACAAGCGCTGTGCCGCTTTCTGTAGCTCCGCGCTCTCGTTTCACTGTTTTCAGTGCGCTCACTTCTCGGTTTTAACAGGAAATACGTCACAGATTCAAGACCCGGTAACCGACTCCTAGTGATGGCACTAAATGGTTAATTACACAAAGCTTAGTGACACAGTGCACATGAGTGCACATCTGGTGGCCAAAACCTCAAAGTGCTTTGTGTATCTCGCGAACAGACTTTTAAAACCGTGTTTGGGCGAATTACAACCATGTATTTGTTGTTTAAATAAAACAAACCCCACGTCTTCAATACCTCATTGTTGATTTGGGTTGATTTGGCAGAAAACTTTAATGGATGAATAATATATTCTGTTACAACACATACAACAGTCATATATTAAAAATATGTTTAGAATACACTCATAACTCCCCTTGATGAGGCGCAATGGGAAAACTACACTGTTGTAATTACATTCACACTGTTGCAGGTTGGCACTTCTTGTGATGTAATTATTCATTCATTCATTCATTATCTGTAACCCTTATCCAGTTCAGGGTCGCGGTGGGTCCAGGGCCTACCTGGAATCACTGGGCGCAATGCGGGAATACACCCTGGAGGGGACGCCAGTCCTTCACAGGGCAACACACACTCATTCACTCACACACTCACACCTACGGACACTTTTGAGTCACCAATCCACCTACCAACGTGTGTTTTTGGACTGTGGGAGGAAACCGGAGCACCCATTGCCTGTTTTTTTCCATAGGCGAGGCTCATGAGGGCTTGCTTTATGAGGTATTTAACATGAGAGAATTGTGTGTGAATGCCTTCAATCTTCAGATTCAAGAGTGCCATCACTAGGAGTCAGCAGACCTTTGAGAAGTGAGCGCAAATTTCAGAAGCAAAGAAAAAACTAGAGCGCGCACTGAAAACAGTGAAACGAGAGCGCGGAGCTACAGGAAGTGCTTGTTTTTCTGCTCTCGCTGTTGCTGTTTTCGCTCTGTTTTCTTGATTCTCTGCTCTCGTTGAGTCTGACTAGCTCGATTTAGTGTGGTTTTTGTGCTCTCGCATAAAAGACAGTGATCATGAAAAACTCAAAAAGGTTCTGAATATATCCAGTCTGGACAGAGTCTCTGAAAGGGCCATTTTTATTGACTTCGACTGCGGTTTACAAGTGGGCGAAAAGCCAAAACACACTATAAAGTTGTTTTTAAAAATACCTGTGTACGTGTGGACAAAGCCCACAACTCCAAAGAGACCCCGTCTTCCTCTGATCAACACCGGACTGCTGTATGGTTTATATGTCTAAAGAAGCATTGTGAGGTCACAGATTTACACATCCACACTACACAGTTCATTTCCGTTTGGCTCTTTCCTCTCATCCCTTCTTTCTTTCTCTTTTTCTCGTATTTTCTTTAGCCTGCAGCTGCTGCAATGCAGACCTGACTGAAAACTGAATTCCTGTGTCTCTCAAACCTGCTCATTTCTGCCCTCGCAAACACACCTCTTCCAGGTGTAATAATAACCAGCAGAGAGCCGAAAATACAGGGGACCTTATCAGAGACAGAGTGTGTGTGTGTGTGTGTGTGTGTGTGTGTGTGTGTGTGTGTGTGCGCGCGCGCGCCTGCATGAGTGTGATACAGACAGAGAGAAAGAGAGGGAGAGAGAGATTGTCAGGTTTGTCCATGCAATAAAGCAGGAGCATATTTGCAGCCGAGAATGTGCCACCTGTGTCAGGCGGAGGGAGCCAGGAACATGTGGAGTGTGTCTGGGTTGGTGGACACACACACACACACACACAGATAACTACTTATCTGCCTCAGAGCACTGCAGCCTTCACAGGGAGCTGTGAAAATGCTCCAACATGTTTAAATAAAATATAAGGCCCCATAGTAACTGTAGACCAGTGGTCACCAACTTTTTAGGCACAAGGTTACCTTTTGAAATCTCAGCAAATAAAAGATCTACCAGGCTTAGGCTACACACTCCTCACAGACAGTCACCCGGAGGAAACCCACGCAGACACAGGGAGAACACACCACACTCCTCACAGACAGTAACCCGGAGGAAACCCACACAGACACAGAGAGAACACACCACACTCCTCACAGACAGTCACCTGTAGGAAACCCACACAGACACAGGGAGAACACACCACACTCCTCACAGACAGTCACCTGTAGGAAACCCACACAGACACAGGGAGAACACACCACACTCCTCACAGACAATCCCCCGGAGGAAACCCACACAGACACAGAAAGAACACACCACACTCCTCACAGACAGTAACCCGGAGGAAACCCACGCAGACACAGGGAGAACACACCACACTCCTCACAGACAGTCACCCGGAGGAAACCCACGCAGACACAGGGAGAACACACCACACTCCTCACAGACAGTCACCCGGAGGAAACCCACGCAGACACAGGGAGAACACACCACACTCCTCACAGACAGTCACCCGGAGGAAACCCACGCAGACACAGGGAGAACACACCACACTCCTCACAGACAGTCACCCGGAGGAAACCCACGCAGACACAGGGAGAACACACCACACTCCTCACAGACAGTCACCCGGAGGAAACCCACGCAGACACAGGGAGAACACACCACACTCCTCACAGACAGTCACCCGGAGGAAACCCACGCAGACACAGGGAGAACACACCACACTCCTCACAGACAGTCACCCGGAGGAAACCCACGCAGACACAGAGAGAACACACCACACTCCTCACAGACAGTCACCCGGAGGAAACCCACGCAGACACAGGGAGAACACACCACACTCCTCACAGACAGTCACCCGGAGGAAACCCACACAGACACAGGGAGAACACACCACACTCCTCACAGACAATCCCCCGGAGGAAACCCACACAGACACAGAGAGAACACACCACACTCCTCACAGACAGTAACCCGGAGGAAACCCACGCAGACACAGGGAGAACACACCACACTCCTCACAGACAGTCACCCGGAGGAAACCCACGCAGACACAGGGAGAACACACCACACTCCTCACAGACAGTCACCCGGAGGAAACCCACGCAGACACGGAGAACACACCACACTCCTCACAGACAGTCACCCGGAGGAAACCCACGCAGACACAGGGAGAACACACCACACTCCTCACAGACAGTCACCCGGAGGAAACCCACGCAGACACAGAGAGAACACACCACACTCCTCACAGACAGTCACCCGGAGGAAACCCACGCAGACACAGGGAGAACACATCACACTCCTCACAGACAGTCACCCGGAGGGAACCCACGCAGACACAGGGAGAACACACCACACTCCTCACAGACAGTCACCCGGAGGAAACCCACACAGACACAGGGAGAACACATCACACTCCTCACAGACAGTCACCCGGAGGAAACCCACGCAGACACAGGGAGAACACACCACACTCCTCACAGACAGTCACCCGGAGGAAACCCACACAGACACAGGGAGAACACACCACACTCCTCACAGACAGTCACCCGGAGGAAACCCACACAGACACAGGGAGAACACACCACACTCCTCACAGACAGTCACCCGGAGGAAACCCACACAGGCACAGGGAGAACACACCACACTCCTCACAGACAGTCACCCGGAGGAAACCCACGCAGACACAGGGAGAACACACCACACTCCTCACAGACAGTCACCCAGAGGAAACCCACGCAGACACAGAGAGAACACACCACACTCCTCACAGACAGTCACCCGGAGGAAACCCACGCAGACACAGGGAGAACACACCACACTCCTCACAGACAGTCACCCGGAGGAAACCCACAGAGACACAGAGAGAACACACCACACTCCTCACAGACAGTCACCCGGAGGAAACCCACACAGACACAGGGAGAACACACCACACTCCTCACAGACAGTCACCCGGAGGAAACCCACACAGACACAGAGAGAACACACCACACTCCTCACAGACAGTCACCCGGTGTGAGACTCAAACCCACAACCTCCAGGTCCCTGGAATTGTGTGTCTGAAACTCTAACTGCTGCACCACCGTACCGCCCCAAAGTTTTGACATGAAATGTCAAAATGTAAAAAAAATCCCCATGTGAGCGAGGCCAAAGGCAGCAGTGGCAAGTGACAAACTCCCTCAGCTGAGGAAGAAACCTTGTGAGGAACCAAGGGTTAAAAGGAGGGACCTGTCTTCCTCTGGTCAATCTGCTGGTAATAACAGTTAGTAGCCTGTAGGATGCAGCTTCTCTGAAACTGGTCTGAAGTCAAAAAATTATACATTTATAAGCAATGTATCATCACTGTGATTAGCTTTGATTACCTTATCTTTGCACTCAAAAGGGGCTTTAGACTGTGCATATCTCTTGCCGTGCATATAACCTACACTATGTACACTACGGGCGCACGTTTCCACGCGGCAGCACTCGAACTCGACAGAACACCGAAGTATAGTGTGACTCCTGCTGTGTTGTAATTTGTAGTCCGCATGAAATTATACTGTAATATCTCCAGCACTGAAACCGAAACCGTCAGAGAGGCAGAGACAGAGCAGCAGTGTCAGTCAGGGATGTGAAGCCCTGTGTGACCACGGCTTTATACGCCATCTGCTTAAGTAGCTTGCGAACCACTGCGGAAAAAGACTGACACAGCTCTAGTAACTTCAATGCCCCAACTGAAGCAGCCATGTTTTATCACAGAACTATCAAAATAAAGCACAGGATGTAACAGTCAGCTCCATTAACAGCTACCGTGTTTCATCTACATATATATTCCAACATGATTAGTCTTATACTATAAAGGAGCTGAGGGTTATATTCTGTGGCAGCCATGGGCCTAAATGTTTGAGAATCCGGTTTGGGAAGCTGCTCTGTTTGTGTTTTTGGCTGTTATCCATTGCTCAAGTCTCTCTGAAACAAGACACCTGACCCACAGTGGTGTGTGTGTGTGTGTGTGCTGTTACAAACCGAAACCCATCTGTTGCTCTGCGTACCTGTCCTTCAATGATCAGGACCCCCACAGAGCAGGGGGTGGTGGATCATTCTGACGTGGTGGTGGTGTATTAGTGCGCACGGTCGTCCTCTGGTACCTCATTGACACTGAGGCGTTTAAACTCCAGCAGCCACTGCTGTGTCTGATCCACTCGCAGTGTCACTGCAGCGCTGAGAATGATCCACCTCCACATCACACCTGCTCTGTGGGGGGTCCTGAGCGCTGAGGAACAGGGTGAAGTGGGGACAGGGTCAGTAATCTGGATACTCCAAAAGCTCTGGACACTGGTCCTGAGTGTTCTCTGAGCACTAAAGGCTACTGTTCCTCAGTGTCCATAGCTGGGTGTGCTTTGAATTCTGTGCAGCAGCGTGGAGAGAGGGGGCGCGGGGGTCAGCCGGGAGTGTCTGGCAGCAAGCCGAGCACAGAAACCCTGCTGTTTAGTGGAACACATGGATGAATGATGGATGCTTGGGCGGATGATTCATAGACGGAATAATAGAAGCATAGATGGAGAGATTCCTGGACGAATGGGTGGAAGTACAGACAGATGAGTAGGGGACGGAGAATGGACGTATTGATGGAGGATTGACGGACGGACGAAAACGCAGCGGACACATAGATAGAGCACGTGATTACCTGTGTATCCAGGCGTGGTGACAATAAGCCTGTGTGGCACTCGTGGGGACACCCTCAGCCCCGCCCTCACCTGATAGAACCTGTAACCAATCAGAGAAAAGGGGAGTTATTACCAGAGTGATTCTTGCTTTTGTACATCAAATACAATGTGTATTTGAAAGCACGTATTGTCCATTCTCTCAACTCCGCAGACCACACAGGAGCCTTTGTAGTTCTACCCTTACAGACTGTAGTCCATCTGTTGCTCTGCATACTTTATATACCCCCTTTCAGCCCATTCTTCAAAGGTCAGGACCCCCACAGAGCAGGTGTGATGTGGTGGTGGATCATTCTCAGCGCTGCAGTGACACTGACGTGGTGTGTTAGTGTGTGTTGTGCTGGTGTAGAGTGGATCAGACACAGCAGTGGCTGCTGGAGTTTTAAACTCCTGTGTCCCCTGTTGTATGCGTCCCTACCAATGTTTAGTCTGCTTCAACTGGACCAGCACCAGTTCGCTGCAAAGTGAGGTATACCAGCCCTACTTTTGAGCAGCTGAACAGACAGATATACTTTTAACCACGGCCTAAAATGTGGGTTACACAGTAGCTTTCTTTAGCTGTGTCTTATCTGTTTCTACAGCCCACAGCTCAGATCAAACCCACATCCACCATAAACGCTGCTCACCGTTCCCTAATCCGAGACACTGACCTTGAACCTCTCCATGGGCGAAGCAAACAGCAGAGCGCTGTACAAACGCAGCTGAATTATTAATCCCTACAGGAAAATAAATAATGAATAATACATATTACAGCACGTTTGTCCTGCGCTGACGGGTGTCCGAGGAACCAGAACCAAACCCTGTGATCTCCACGGAACTGTCTGTGGTACCTGCTCGGGCTGTAAATGAGTCGTGAAAAGTGTTGGTCAGTGCAGTTCTGTCTGAAGCGAGCGCATTAGAAGCTGCTAGATGGTCAGGAAGGTGCAGGGGTGACCTCCGCTTGCGAAGTGAAAGTGATTTGATGTGAAAGCACTTTGCCTGTTCTCTCGGGGCCCGAGGCTCTGACCGTGGCCAGGTTGGACGTCTACACTCCGAGAAGGTGCTATTATTAAGGCTGCTGTATGCAAGGGCGAAGAGTTTGCACTTTCACAACGTACGTGGCCACGCTTTTAACTTTCAAGTCGTACTGCACTTGACAAACAGCCACACATTTCAGATCATGGATTCCTGTCCTAATCTCACTTCTGTTCGTTGCTATTGATCGGAACCAGAGGTTGCCATGTCGACAACGCAATCACTGCCGTTGTATTTTGTTATCACAATAACCAGGGAACCTACACATGTCCCAACATTTGCAGACACCTCATCTAACGAAGGGATTCAGCTACGTCACCCACTGTGGACACAGTTGAACACACACAGTTATATAACAGTTTGCATAATTTCCACATCTCTTCCACACTGACAATTAGAAGCAGGCACTTAGCTAATGCCAAGAACCAGCTGGAACAGCATTAAGGCCCCAGCCCAGAGCTGAACAGCAGCTATGGCTCAACACACTCAATGACTCAGTTCAATTTGAAAGGGGACATCATCTTCAGTTTAATGTGCAACTTACAGTGTGGATCTGCAGCCCTCCAACCCACACACTGTGAAAGAAGACCACCCAAACCATTTTCTGTGGGCTGCCTAAAGGCCCTTTCACATATGAACACCACAAAAGACACGGTTAAACACAGCAAAACAGATACAACATTCATTCATTATCTGTAACTCTTATCCAATTCAGGGTTGCGGTGGGTCCAGAGCCTACCTGGAATCATTGGGCGCAAGGTGGGAATACACCCTGGAGGGGGCGCCAGTCCTTCACAGGGCAACACACACAATCAAACATTCACTGACACACTCACACCTACGGACACTTTGGAGTCTCCAATCCACCTACCAATGTGTGTTTTTGGACTGTGGGAGAAACCGGAGCACCCGGAGGAAACCCACACAGACACAGGGAGAACACACCACACTCCTCACAGACAGTCACCCGGAGGAAACCCACGCAGACACAGGGAGAACACACCACACTCCTCACAGACAGTCACCCGGAGGAAACCCACGCAGACACAGGGAGAACACACCACACTCCTCACAGACAGTCACCCAGAGGAAACCCACGCAGACACAGGGAGAACACACCACACTCCTCACAGACAGTCACCCGGAGGAAACCCACGCGGACACAGGGAGAACACACCACACTTCTCACAGTCACCCGTAGGAAACCCACGCGGACACAGGGAGAACACACCACACTCCTCACAGACAGTCACCCGGAGGAAACCCACGCAGACACAGGGAGAACACACCACACTCCTCACAGACAGTCACCCGGAGGAAACCCACGCAGACACAGGGAGAACACACCACACTCCTCACAGACAGTCACCCAGAGGAAACCCACGCAGACACAGAGAGAACACACCACACTCCTCACAGACAGTCACCAGGTCCCTGGAGCTGTGTGACTGAGACACTACCTGCTGCCCCACCGTGCCACCCACAGATACAACAGAAAGAAATAAGAGCATTGAGTAAAAACTGAAAAAACGAGAACAAAGAAGGAAGAGATGTGAGTGAAATCGGCTAAAAACCAGAGCCTCTGCTCCTCGCTCCTCACTGCTGTGCGCTCAGGGTCGAGGTGAACTGCGCTTTAAGAACAGAACTGTGTTCCACGGTGGGGAAAAAGGGGAGAATATATCCGCTGCAATGCAGCACTCTGTTGTAAACACTATGTAGTTCTCTGATGATTATTTTCACAGCACTGACACATACCATTAACACTTTGCCTTCCTTGTTTTGCATATATTGTGTTTTCATTGATTTACCTAAGAGCTCTCAGGCCTGTGTGTGTGTGTGTGTGTGTGTGTGTGTGGATAATGAGTTGCTGACCACTCTTTATCCAGAGGGCTTTCCTCCAGCTCTGTCTGGGACTACGTTGCGGTCAGCATGAAATGTCTAAATATTGATTTATTTCCACACTGTCTCTTCATTTCATCAGTTTGTGCTTCCTCTGCACTCGACACCACTGAGAAATGCGATCCTCCACACTTTGCACATCAGAACTAACACTGCAGCTGTGTACAGAACAATATGCATTACAGAGATCTGGATACGCTTACACCCTCTTCACTCTGTTCCTCAGCGCTCAGGACCCCCACAGAGCAGGTGTGATGTGGTGGTGGATCATTCTCAGCGCTGCAGTGACACTGACGTGGTGGTGGTGTGTTAGTGTGTGTGGTGCTGGTGTAGAGTGGATCAGACACAGCAGTGCTGCTGGAGTTTAAACCCCTCAGAGTCTGGACTGAGAACAGTCCACCGACCGAGAGAGAGAGAGAGAGAGAGAGAGAGAGAGAGAGAGAATAAAATTCATATTTCTGATGACCCTGTGTTTGGGTCAGACCACATCCAGCTGCCAGGTTTTAATCCCTGAGCGAACACACACACACACACACACACACACATTGTGCTGCATAGCATTATGTGTGACCTTTACTTTGTGTCACTTGTGTGATATTATGCACAGCGCTCATGTGAACAGGGTCTGGGTTTGGAAGACACACCGAGGGAGAGAGGGAGAGAAGGAGAGGATGCTACTGTAGAAAGAATGCAGTGAAAAGAGGAGAGGTGGAGTGGAGGAGAAGAGGAGAGGAGTGGAGGGCTGTTTTACATGGTGATTTTATAGGACTGCGCAATCGGACATGATCAGACACCATCCAGGAGTCAGTGTAGTAATCAGAGTAGCCTACATTTTAATGTAATACTTTATATGATACATAAATATGACATAATTAATGTGTGTACATATGTGGCCAAATAACAAACACAATCAAGTGGTAAGTGCCGTGCTGAATTCACACCAATGAAGTTGTAGTTATGTAGTTAGGCTACAATGGGTGGGTCTGTATATATATATATATATATATATATATCTATATGGTGCTTTTCGACTGCATGGACTGCACTGTCCTCAACTCTACTCGTGGTTCAGAGCGAGGCGAGTAGGGACTAAACCGCGGCGTGTAAACCTTGCAGAGCGCTGACTGTCCAGAGAGAGTCATCACTGCAGACGACCAGCACTAACTCTCCATCTGTAAAATCTCCAGCTGCAGCAGAGATCACGTTTGTTTTTATCCGACTCACGACGGCAGCTCGTAAAATGACGCCGTGGTCTTTTGAAGAGGTTCAAACGCTCCGTGGATCGGTGGCCGATGAAAGAATCCAGCGAGAGCTGGACGCTGCAACAAGGAAGGAACAACCTCTACTGATCTGTCTGAACTGATGAAGGAGCTGTGTTCAGTCCCAAACAACAACAACACGCCGATACACCATGAGCAAACACCGCTTAACGTTACTGCTGCCGTTGTTGTGATTTCTAAAGTCTGCTGTCCCTGTTGGTGATGGCTGCGACATCATCAACTACATTTGGGGGGTAAGCTGTGGTAGTGAAAAATGAACCAGGGGCCAATCAGAGAGTGTAGTCGAGTAGAGTAGTTACCATGCAGTGGAAAAGCGCTATAACGGAATTGAGCAGCTGTGTATTTTGGTACTAGCGGGGGGTCCTGGAACCAATCCCCTGCGGATACCGAGGGGCGGATGTAACGCCATTCATACTGTGAGCATAAAAGCTTAGGATACAGAAGCTAGCAAAAAGCATAGTTTAGCTGTAAGCTAATGAGAATTGAACGTGCGTATCCCGAATGTTTTGTGTTTCCACGCTTAAAATATCCCAGTCAGTTACACAGGAAGAAAATATGTGACTTCAACAGAATTGGCCTCTTACAGCTAGTTTCGATGGGCATGGACTATGTTGATGTAACACATCTGATGTATGTGCAACACATTTCAACCATGTGAATTTAAAGCAGCAGTTCAGGAGTATCCTGAAATAAAGGCCGAATCTGGCAACAGATGATTTACTCGTAGAAGCCTCTCACTTGTTTTTAAAGAAAGAAGCTCAGACTGGTGTTTACGATACTTCCTGCACTTGACCAAATGTCCAAAACTACAGCACTTCTTCATATCAGTCAGTCATTAGTTAGGTCTACAGCAGATAAAAGGCTCATGAACTTACCCTCTCTGGAAGAGATCCACATTGTGAAATTTGTGGAGCTCCACAGAAAACTCCACAGTACCCTGGACCTCAGACATCACCTATTCCATCACCTGCAGAGAGAGAGAGAGAGAGAAGGAATGAGACCACTGGGGGAAAAGAGTAAATAAATAAAGCCGTAAGCTGTGCCCGGGTGATGGTCTTCTGGTGGTCCTGCCTAGCAGAGATCGGTCAAGAAACGCGGCTGTTGAGCTGAGCTGGTTGAATGTGCTCTGTGCTGCTGCAGAAGAAAGATATCATCCCTGCAACTGACTCCCGACACTAAATCTGTGAATATTCAGCCGAGTGTCCTCATCCGAACTCCTGCCCTCAGCCCCACGTCCCTCACCTGCCTGCTCCACCGCTCCCTCGCTGCTGTTTGCCCATCGCTAAGGAGTCTGTTTACCTTAGAAACCTATTGTTGGCTTGGGAAAATAACAATAGCCTCCACAAAGGCCACAGAAGGCGCCAGGCTCAGCACAGCGTCCGGCCTCAGACTGGTGCCGCCTCCGTTCCGTCTCTGATCTTCTCCGGCAGTGAGTCATCGATAGGGATATTAGACCTGACAGACGCAGGGTCCCGGGAGCTCTGCTTCATAGCAACAGAGCCAAGAACACAGCAGACGGAGACATGAGATGAACAAAGGTGTACACCAACAAAGACCACAAGCCATTCAGGCCTTCTGCAGTCTGCAGTGCAAGAGACTATCCACGTTTCACACTCACACCTGTGGACAGTGTCACACACTCACCCACTCACTCACACCTGTGCACAGTGTCACACACTCACCCAGTCACTCACACACTCACACCTGTGCACAGTTTCACACACTCACCCAGTCACTCACACACTCACACCTGTGCACAGTTTCACACACTCACCCAGTCACTCACACACTCACACCTGTGGACAGTTTCACACACTCACCCAGTCACTCACACACTCACACCTGTGGATAGTTTCACACACTCACCCAGTCACTCACACACTCACACCTGTGGACAGTTTCACACACTCACCCCATCACTCACACCTGTGGACAGTTTCACACACTCACCCAGTCACTCACACACTCACACCTGTGGACAGTTTCACACACTCACCCCATCACTCACACCTGTGGACAGTTTCACACACTCACCCTGTCACTCACACACTCACACCTGTGCACAGTTTCACACACTCACCCTGTCACTCACACACTCACACCTGTGGACAGTGTCACACACTCACCCACTCACTCACACCTGTGCACAGTGTCACACACTCACCCAGTCACTCACACACTCACACCTGTGCACAGTTTCACACACTCACCCAGTCACTCACACACTCACACCTGTGCACAGTTTCACACACTCACCCAGTCACTCACACACTCACACCTGTGCACAGTTTCACACACTCACCCAGTCACTCACACACTCACACCTGTGGACAGTTTCACACACTCACCCACTCACTCACACCTGTGCACAGTGTCACACACTCACCCAGTCACTCACACACTCACACCTGTGCACAGTTTCACACACTCACCCAGTCACTCACACACTCACACCTGTGCACAGTTTCACACACTCACCCAGTCACTCACACACTCACACCTGTGCACAGTTTCACACACTCACCCAGTCACTCACACACTCACACCTGTGGACAGTTTCACACACTCACCCACTCACTCACACCTGTGCACAGTGTCACACACTCACCCAGTCACTCACACACTCACACCTGTGGACAGTGTCACACACTCACCCACTCACTCACACCTGTGCACAGTGTCACACACTCACCCAGTCACTCACACACTCACACCTGTGCACAGTTTCACACACTCACCCAGTCACTCACACACTCACACCTGTGCACAGTTTCACACACTCACCCAGTCACTCACACACTCACACCTGTGGACAGTTTCACACACTCACCCAGTCACTCACACACTCACACCTGTGGATAGTTTCACACACTCACCCAGTCACTCACACACTCACACCTGTGGACAGTTTCACACACTCACCCCATCACTCACACCTGTGGACAGTTTCACACACTCACCCAGTCACTCACACACTCACACCTGTGGACAGTTTCACACACTCACCCCATCACTCACACCTGTGGACAGTTTCACACACTCACCCTGTCACTCACACACTCACACCTGTGCACAGTTTCACACACTCACCCTGTCACTCACACACTCACACCTGTGCACAGTTTCACACACTCACCCAGTCACTCACACACTCACACCTGTGGACAGTTTCACACACTCACCCAGTCACTCACACACTCACACCTGTGGACAGTTTCACACACTCACCCAGTCACTCACACACTCACACCTGTGGACAGTTTCACACACTCACCCCATCACTCACACCTGTGGACAGTTTCACACACTCACCCTGTCACTCACACACTCACACCTGTGCACAGTTTCACACACTCACCCAGTCACTCATACCCTCACACCTGTGGACAGTTTCACACACTCACCCAGTCACTCACACACTCACACCTGTGCACAGTTTCACACACTCACCCAGTCACTCACAGACTCACACCTGTGCACAGTTTCACACACTCACCCAGTCACTCACACACTCACACCTGTGGACAGTTTCACACACTCACCCAGTCACTCACACACTCACACCTGTGCAGTTTCACACACTCACCCAGTCACTCACAGACTCACACCTGTGCACAGTTTCACACACTCACCCAGTCACTCACACACTCACACCTGTGGACAGTTTCACACACTCACCCAGTCACTCACACACTCACACCTGTGGACAGTTTCACACACTCACCCTGTCACTCACACACTCACACCTGTGCACAGTTTCACACACTCACCCAGTCACTCATACCCTCACACCTGTGGACAGTTTCACACACTCACCCAGTCACTCACAGACTCACACCTTTGCACAGTTTCACACACTCACCCAGTCACTCACACACTCACACCTATGGACAGTTTCACACACTCACCCAGTCACTCACACACTCACACCTGTGGACAGTTTCACACACTCACCCAGTCACTCACACACTCACACCTGTGGACAGTTTCACACACTCACCCAGTCACTCACACACTCACACCTGTGCACAGTTTCACACACTCACCCAGTCACTCACACACTCACACCTGTGGACAGTTTCACACACTCACCCAGTCACTCACTCACTCACACCTGTGGACAGTTTCACACACTCACACCTGTGGACAGTTTCACCCACTCACCCAGTCACTCACACCTGTGGACAGTTTCACACACTCACCCAGTCACTCACACCTGTGGACAGTTTCACACACTCAACCAGTCACTCACTCACTCACACCTGTGGACAGTTTCACACACTCATCCAGTCACTCACACACTCACACCTGTGGACAGTTTCACACACTCACACCTGTGTACAGTTTCACCCACTCACCCAGTCACTCACACCTGTGGACAGTTTCACACACTCACCCAGTCACTCACACCTGTGGACAGTCTCACACACTCACCCAGTCACTCACAGACTCACACCTGTGCACAGTTTCACACACTCACCCAGTCACTCACACACTCACACCTGTGGACAGTTTCACACACTCACCCAGTCACTCACACACTCACACCTGTGGACAGTTTCACACACTCACCCAGTCACTCACTCACTCACTCACACCTGTGGACAGTTTCACACACTCACCCAGTCACTCACATACTCACACCTGTGGACAGTGTCACACACTCACCCAGTCACTCACACACTCGCACCTGTGGACAGTTTCACACACTCACCCAGTCACTCACATACTCACACCTGTGGACAGTTTCACACACTCACCCAGTCACTCACACACTCACACCTGTGGACAGTCTCACACACTCACCCAGTCACTCACATACTCACACCTGTGGACAGTTTCACACACTCACCCCATCACTCACACACTCACACCTGTGCACAGTTTCACACACTCACCCAGTCACTCACACCTGTGGACAGTTTCACACACTCACCCAGTCACTCACACCTGTGGACAGTTTCACACACTCAACCAGTCACTCACTCACTCACACCTGTGGACAGTTTCACACACTCACCCAGTCACTCACATACTCACACCTGTGCACAGTTTCACACACTCACCCAGTCACTCACACACTCACACCTGTGGACAGTTTCACACACTCACCCAGTCACTCAAACCTGTGCACAGTTTCACACACTCACCCAGTCACTCAAACCTGTGCACAGTTTCACACACTCACCCAGTCACTCACACACTCACACCTGTGGACAGTTTCACACACTCACCCAGTCACTCACATACTCACACCTGTGCACAGTTTCACACACTCACCCAGTCACTCACACACTCACACCTGTGGACAGTTTCACACACTCAACCAGTCACTCACTCACTCACACCTGTGGACAGTTTCACACACTCATCCAGTCACTCACACACTCACACCTGTGGACAGTTTCACACACTCACACCTGTGGACAGTTTCACCCACTCACCCAGTCACTCACACCTGTGGACAGTTTCACACACTCACCCAGTCACTCACACCTGTGGACAGTTTCACACACTCACCCAGTCACTCACAGACTCACACCTGTGCACAGTTTCACACACTCACCCAGTAACTCACACACTCACACCTGTGGACAATTTCACACACTCACCCAGTCACTCACACCTGTGGACAGTTTCACACACTCACCCAGTCACTCACACCTGTGCACAGTTTCACACACTCACCCAGTCACTCACACCTGTGGACAGTTTCACACACTCACCTACTCACACCTGTGGACAGTTTCACACACTCACCCAGTCACTCACTCACTCACACCTGTGTATAGTTTCACACACTCACACCTGTGGACAGTTTCACACACTCACCCAGTCACTCACACCTGTGGACAGTTTCACACACTCAACCAGTCACTCACTCACTCACACCTGTGGACAGTTTCACACACTCATCCAGTCACTCACACACTCACACCTGTGGACAGTTTCACACACTCACACCTGTGGACAGTTTCACCCACTCACCCAGTCACTCACACCTGTGGACAGTTTCACACACTCACCCAGTCACTCACACCTGTGGACAGTTTCACACACTCACCCAGTCACTCACAGACTCACACCTGTGCACAGTTTCACACACTCACCCAGTCACTCACACACTCACACCTGTGGACAGTTTCACACACTCACCCAGTCACTCACACACTCACACCTGTGGACAGTTTCACACACTCACCCAGTCACTCACACACTCACACCTGTGGACAGTTTCACACACTCACCCAGTTACTCACACACTCACACCTGTGCACAGTTTCACACACTCACCCAGTCACTCACACACTCACACCTGTGGACAGTTTCACACACTCACCCAGTCACTCACACCTGTGGACAGTTTCACACACTCACCCAGTCACTCACACACTCACACCTGTGGACAGTCTCACACATACTCACACCTGTGGACAGTTTCACACACTCACCCCATCACTCACACACTCACACCTGTGCAGTTTCACACACTCACCCAGTCACTCACACACTCAAACCTGTGCACAGTTTCACACACTCACCCAGTCACTCACTCACTCACACCTGTGGACAGTTTCACACACTCACCCAGTCACTCACACACTCACACCTGTGGACAGTTCCACACACTCAACCAGTCACTCACACACTCACACCTGTGCACAGTTTCACACACTCACCCAGTCACTCACTCACTCACACCTGTGGACAGTTTCACACACTCACCCAGTCACTCACATACTCACACCTGTGGACAGTGTCACACACTCACCCAGTCACTCACACACTCGCACCTGTGGACAGTTTCACACACTCACCCAGTCACTCACACACTCACACCTGTGGACAGTTTCACACACTCACCCAGTCACTCACACACTCACACCTGTGGACAGTTTCACACACTCACCCAGTCACTCACACACTCACACCTGTGGACAGTCTCACACACTCACCCAGTCACTCACATACTCACACCTGTGGACAGTTTCACACACTCACCCCATCACTCACACACTCACACCTGTGCACAGTTTCACACACTCACCCAGTCACTCACACCTGTGGACAGTTTCACACACTCACCCAATCACTCACTCACTCACACCTGTGGACAGTTTCACACACTCACCCAGTCACTCACATACTCACACCTGTGGACAGTGTCACACACTCACCCAGTCACTCACACACTCACACCTGTGGACAGTGTCACACACTCACCCAGTCACTCACACACTCACACCTGTGGACAGTTTCACACACTCACCCAGTCACTCACACACTCACACCTGTGGACAGTTTCACACACTCACCCAGTCACTCACATACTCACACCTGTGGACAGTCTCACACACTCACCCAGTCACTCACATACTCACACCTGTGGACAGTTTCACACACTCACCCCATCACTCACACACTCACACCTGTGCACAGTTTCACACACTCACCCAGTCACTCACACACTCAAACCTGTGCACAGTTTCACACACTCACCCAGTCACTCACACACTCACACCTGTGGACAGTTTCACACACTCACCCAGTCACTCACATACTCACACCTGTGGACAGTTTCACACACTCACCCAGTCACTCACACACTCACACCTGTGGACAGTTTCACACACTCAACCAGTCACTCACTCACTCACACCTGTGCACAGTTTCACACACTCACCCAGTCACTCACACACTCACACCTGTGCACAGTTTCACACACTCACCCAGTCACTCACACACTCACACCTGTGGACAGTTTCACACACTCACCCAGTTACTCACACACTCACACCTGTGCACAGTTTCACACACTCACCCAGTCACTCACACACTCACACCTGTGGACAGTTTCACACACTCACCCAGTCACTCACACCTGTGGACAGTTTCACACACTCACCCAGTCACTCACACACTCACACCTGTGGACAGTCTCACACATACTCACACCTGTGGACAGTTTCACACACTCACCCCATCACTCACACACTCACACCTGTGCAGTTTCACACACTCACCCAGTCACTCACACACTCAAACCTGTGCACAGTTTCACACACTCACCCAGTCACTCACTCACTCACACCTGTGGACAGTTTCACACACTCACCCAGTCACTCACACACTCACACCTGTGGACAGTTCCACACACTCAACCAGTCACTCACACACTCACACCTGTGCACAGTTTCACACACTCACCCAGTCACTCACTCACTCACACCTGTGGACAGTTTCACACACTCACCCAGTCACTCACATACTCACACCTGTGGACAGTGTCACACACTCACCCAGTCACTCACACACTCGCACCTGTGGACAGTTTCACACACTCACACCTGTGGACAGTTTCACACACTCACCCAGTCACTCACACACTCACACCTGTGGACAGTTTCACACACTCACCCAGTCACTCACACACTCACACCTGTGGACAGTCTCACACACTCACCCAGTCACTCACATACTCACACCTGTGGACAGTTTCACACACTCACCCCATCACTCACACACTCACACCTGTGCACAGTTTCACACACTCACCCAGTCACTCACACCTGTGGACAGTTTCACACACTCACCCAGTCACTCACACACTCACACCTGTGGACAGTCTCACACATACTCACACCTGTGGACAGTTTCACACACTCACCCCATCACTCACACACTCACACCTGTGCAGTTTCACACACTCACCCAGTCACTCACACACTCAAACCTGTGCACAGTTTCACACACTCACCCAGTCACTCACTCACTCACACCTGTGGACAGTTTCACACACTCACCCAGTCACTCACACACTCACACCTGTGGACAGTTCCACACACTCAACCAGTCACTCACACACTCACACCTGTGCACAGTTTCACACACTCACCCAGTCACTCACTCACTCACACCTGTGGACAGTTTCACACACTCACCCAGTCACTCACATACTCACACCTGTGGACAGTGTCACACACTCACCCAGTCACTCACACACTCGCACCTGTGGACAGTTTCACACACTCACACCTGTGGACAGTTTCACACACTCACCCAGTCACTCACACACTCACACCTGTGGACAGTTTCACACACTCACCCAGTCACTCACACACTCACACCTGTGGACAGTCTCACACACTCACCCAGTCACTCACATACTCACACCTGTGGACAGTTTCACACACTCACCCCATCACTCACACACTCACACCTGTGCACAGTTTCACACACTCACCCAGTCACTCACACCTGTGGACAGTTTCACACACTCACCCAATCACTCACTCACTCACACCTGTGGACAGTTTCACACACTCACCCAGTCACTCACATACTCACACCTGTGGACAGTGTCACACACTCACCCAGTCACTCACACACTCACACCTGTGGACAGTGTCACACACTCACCCAGTCACTCACACACTCACACCTGTGGACAGTTTCACACACTCACCCAGTCACTCACACACTCACACCTGTGGACAGTTTCACACACTCACCCAGTCACTCACATACTCACACCTGTGGACAGTCTCACACACTCACCCAGTCACTCACATACTCACACCTGTGGACAGTTTCACACACTCACCCCATCACTCACACACTCACACCTGTGCACAGTTTCACACACTCACCCAGTCACTCACACACTCAAACCTGTGCACAGTTTCACACACTCACCCAGTCACTCACACACTCACACCTGTGGACAGTTTCACACACTCACCCAGTCACTCACATACTCACACCTGTGGACAGTTTCACACACTCACCCAGTCACTCACACACTCACACCTGTGGACAGTTTCACACACTCAACCAGTCACTCACTCACTCACACCTGTGGACAGTTTCACACACTCATCCAGTCACTCACACACTCACACCTGTGGACAGTTTCACACACTCACACCTGTGGACAGTTTCACCCACTCACCCAGTCACTCACACCTGTGGACAGTTTCACACACTCACCCAGTCACTCACACCTGTGGACAGTTTCACACACTCACCCAGTCACTCACAGACTCACACCTGTGGACAGTTTCACACACTCACCCAGTCACTCACACACTCACACCTGTGCACAGTTTCACACACTCACCCAGTCACTCACACACTCACACCTGTGCACAGTTTCACACACTCACCCAGTCACTCACACACTCACACCTGTGGACAGTTTCACACACTCACCTAGTCACTCACACCTGTGCACAGTTTCACACACTCACCCAGTCACTCACACACTCACACCTGTGGACAGTTTCACACACTCACCCCATCACTCACACACTCACACCTGTGGACAGTTTCACACACTCACCCCATCACTCACACACTCACACCTGTGCAGTTTCACACACTCACCCAGTCACTCACACACTCAAACCTGTGGACAGTTTCACACACTCACCCAGTCACTCACACACTCACACCTGTGGACAGTTTCACCCACTCACCCAGTCACACCTGTGGACAGTTTCACCCACTCACCCAGTCACTCACACACTCACACCTGTTGGACAGTTACACACACTCACCCAGTCACTCACACACTCACACCTGTGGACAGTTTCACACACTCACCCAGTCACTTACACACTCACACCTGTGAACAGTTTCACACACTCACCCAGTCACTCACACACTCACACCTGTGGACAGTTTCACACACTCACTCACGCAGTCACTCACACACTCACATCTGTGGACATTTTCACACACTTACCCTGTCACTCTCACACACACACACACACACACACAAACACACAGCATATTCATTGGTCATTTTCTAGTCGTGGATAAGAACCAGGGCAGATCTGAGGATTTCTCTGGTTCAGTCATGAAGTTGAGAACACACACATCAGCTTTTCTCTTCAGATCACTGTTGGTATGAACAACCTGCCACAAACCTTTAGACTTACAAGGTTGCGTTGATCAATAGCCTCCTTTTGCCCAAAAAAAAAAAAAAAAAAAAAACACATTACAGCACCTCATCTTCTCTGAGGACCCAGAGTAAAGGTGCCCTGGACTCAGCTTGGCAGGATTTGTTTGGATCTGAACCCAGCGGTCACTTCAAAACAAGCTCTACTCTGAACAACCTGCTGCGTGTAATCAGGATATAGCAGGACTGGCAGCTCTCCAGCCTGCTACACGCCAGCAGCGCAAGAACATTTAGATGGAGCAGGAAGGGCAACTGGCCTGAGACACCTGGGTGGACGCTGTGTCCTCCAGCAGAGACAGAGGGGCAGTGTGATTACATTGTTATTATTATCATTATAATGATGGTGAAAATACTAGATAAAGTTAATATGAAAATACCTGTTTGAGTGACTGGGTGAGTGTGTGAAACTGTCCACAGGTGTGAGTGTGTGTGAGTGACTGGGTGAGTGTGTGAAACTGTCCACAGGTGTGAGTGTGTGAGTGACTGGGTGAGTGTGTGAAACTGTCCAGAGGTGTGAGTGTGTGAAACTGTCCACAGGTGTGAGTGTGTGAGTGACTGGGTGAGTGTGTGAAACTGTCCACAGGTGTGAGTGTGTGAGTAACTGTGAGCGTGTGTGAAACTGTCCACAGGTGTGAGTGTGTGAAACTGTCCACAGGTGTGAGTGTGTGAGTGACTGGGTGAGTGTGTGAAACTGTCCACAGGTGTGAGTGTGTGAGTGACTGGGTGAGTGTGTGAAACTGTCCATAGGTGTGAGTGTGTGAGTGACTGGGTGAGTGTGTGAAACTGTCCACAGGTGTGAGTGTGTGAAACTGTCCACAGGTGTGAGTGTGTGAAACTGTCCCAGGTGTGAGTGTGTGAAACTGTCCACAGGTGTGAGTGACTGGGTGAGTGTGTGAAACTGTCCACAGGTGTGAGTGTGTGAGTGACTGGGTGAGTGTGTGAAACTGTCCACAGGTGTGAGTGTGTGAGTGACTGGGTGAGTGTGTGAAACTGTGCACAGGTGTGAGTGTGTGAGTGACTGGGTGAGTGTGTGAAACTGTCCACAGGTGTGAGTATGTGAGTGACTGGGTGAGTGTGTGAAACTGTCCACAGGTGTGAGTGTGTGAAACTGTCCACAGGTGTGAGTGTGTGAGTGACTGGGTGAGTGTGTGAAACTGTCCACAGGTGTGAGTGTGTGAGTGACTGGGTGAGTGTGTGAAACTGTCCATAGGTGTGAGTGTGTGAGTGACTGGGTGAGTGTGTGAAACTGTCCACAGGTGTGAGTGTGTGAAACTGTCCACAGGTGTGAGTGTGTGAAACTGTCCCAGGTGTGAGTGTGTGAAACTGTCCACAGGTGTGAGTGACTGGGTGAGTGTGTGAAACTGTCCACAGGTGTGAGTGTGTGAGTGACTGGGTGAGTGTGTGAAACTGTCCACAGGTGTGAGTGTGTGAGTGACTGGGTGAGTGTGTGAAACTGTGCACAGGTGTGAGTGTGTGAGTGACTGGGTGAGTGTGTGAAACTGTGCACAGGTGTGAGTGTGTGAGTGACTGGGTGAGTGTGTGAAACTGTGCACAGGTGTGAGTGTGTGAGTGACTGGGTGAGTGTGTGACACTGTGCACAGGTGTGAGTGAGTGGGTGAGTGTGTGAAACTGTCCACAGGTGTGAGTGTGTGAGTGACTGGGTGAGTGTGTGAAACTGTCCACAGGTGTGAGTGTGTGAGTGACTGGGTGAGTGTGTGACACTGTCCACAGGTGTGAGTGTGTGAGTGACTGGGTGAGTGTGTGAAACTGTCCACAGGTGTGAGTGTGTGAGTGACTGGGTGAGTGTGTGAAACTGTCCACAGGTGTGAGTGTGTGAGTGACTGGGTGAGTGTGTGAAACTGTCCACAGGTGTGAGTGTGTGAGTGACTGGGTGAGTGTGTGAAACTGTCCACAGGTGTGAGTGACTGGGTGAGTGTGTGAAACTGTCATCAGGTGTGAGTGTGTGAGTGAGTGTGTGAAACTGTCCACAGGTGTGAGTGTGTGAGTGACTGGGTGAGTGTGTGAAACTGTCCACAGGTGTGAGTGTGTGAGTGACTGGGTGAGTGTGTGAAACTGTCCACAGGTGTGAGTGTGTGAGTGACTGGGTGAGTGTGTGAAACTGTCCACAGGTGTGAGTGTGTGAGTGACTGGGTGAGTGTGTGAAACTGTCCACAGGTGTGAGTGACTGGGTGAGTGTGTGACACTGTCCACAGGTGTGAGTGTGTGAGTGACTGGGTGAGTGTGTGAAACTGTCCACAGGTGTGAGTGTGTGAGTGACTGGGTGAGTGTGTGAAACTGTCCACAGGTGTGAGTGACTGGGTGAGTGTGTGATGTACTGCTATGGAGCGGCGCTGTCTGGGGTGTAACTCCTGTCTTGCACCCAATGCTTTTGGAAGCATTTTCAAATGATAAATAAACTACTGTTCTTTGTTTTCGTAATCAATTCAGGATTCAATATTTTTAAAAGCGAACTAATGACCAGGAGTGTTTTACATTTAATAATAAAATAGGAATATCACACACCTCTAGGCATGAGTTAAAGTTGAGAGAGAGAGAGAGAGAGAGAGAGAGAGAGAGAGAGAGAGAGAGAGAATGAAGCACAAAGCCTGCTTATCTGCATCCAAACACTGACTGCAATTACATGTCTATTTACATAATCAGGCACTGGCTCTCTTTTGCTTTCTGTATTGTTCTCCTTTGCTCTCTTTGATGCTCTCCATCCTTCCTCCTGTCTCTTCTTTTGTGTCCTGCCTTTGCTCGTGTCTGTCCCTCTCCATGTCTCCACTTTCGTTTTAGACAAACGGTTATTGAAATTGATTTCTGGCCAAAAACAAATCCCCCCGTCCAGCGTAAGACCACAGTCTGAGATGAAGGTCATATTTCATTTCATTTTAGTTTAGAAATAGTTTAAATAATAACAGTAATGATAATGTTATATTATCACATGGGTCTCACAATCCTGAGGCAGCTGCTGAATGTCACACACTTTATCATTGTCCAAAACGATCCACAGCTCTGACCAGTGGAACAGTGCTGGAGGAACTGCACATGAGCGTAAGGTCAACATGCCAAATACCAACCGTCAACCAACAGAAAACTCTCCATTAACACCCTTCATTACAGAAGAAAGGCTGGACTGTGTAAGCAAGTGTTTGGACGCGCAGTGAAGGAATAAATGCCATTCATCATTGGTTGTAAGCGCTCGGAAAATGGAAGACAACTAACACCAAGTGATGTGTTACAGTCTCTTAACTGTACAGTGGAAAGATACATGGTCTCAAACACAGTGGCCAGGGAGAGTAAATGATACCAGCGCATGACTCCATTTTACAGGAATGAGACGGTAGTTTGCCCCTCAGCTGTATAAACAAACATAACCGATCATTCCCGAGGACTAAACGGCCACTTTGTGGGTATTACATTATCACAGGATATAGGAACTGTGCATCTGTAATAAATCCAAGCTCAAAGCTCAGAGCACATAGATAAGTGCTGAACGCTCCTATTGTGTTGAAGAGAAGCTGATTAATGACCCCTGGGGCTTTCCGTACTGGGGAATAAGTAACTGGAGCAGCTTCAACAGTGTCCGTCCCCATTAGACTCAAGACTGACGCATCTCCGGAACATCTTTGAGCCTTTCTTCCTTCATCGCGTCCAAGCTGAATGTGCACAAGATCGCTGTCGTCATTCATCATCCTGATCAAACACTCCGGAGCTGGAGTGTAGCAGCTGTCTCTTAACAAGTCACCGTGATGAAAATTAAGCCGCGATGATGTCCGCCCGAAACATTCTCCGGCACTCGTACCGGAAAACTGGGAGAGGGTCCCGTTAAATAGCTACAATAACGATGCACCAAGATGAAACTTTTTTAGGTGGAATGGAAAATCTGATGAAGAAGCTCAGGCCCCAGATAAGTTAAATGGGGCAGCAAATAAATTCTGATGCACAATCTTCCTAACAGGATGCTCTGTTCCAGCTGAAAGGGTGCTGTAGTTATATCTTTGTAGCTCATAACTTCTTATTTGAATGGTCTGGTCCACCTTAAATAGTGCAGCAGCTGCATTCTGACTCAGACATCTAACACTCTGACAACTAGCATGCTATGTTCCATGTTAAATGGGGCAACAGTTACATTCTGATGCAGAAGCTACTTAACAGAATGCACCATTCCACTTAAAATGTTGTAACGGATAAAGTCTGGAACCTTCGCTCCTTATTTGAGTGTTGCATTCCACCTTAAATGTTGCAGCAAATGCATTATAATGTGCAATGTTCTTCACAAAATTATTTGTTCCAACATAAACAGAGCAGAAATTACATTATGAGGTAAAGCTTCTTTGCAGAATGCTTCATTCCACCTTAAATGATGCAGCAGTCACATTCTGAAGCCGTAGGAAGGCGTAGAATATACATCCTAATGCGTACGCTTCTTAATAGGATGCCCTGTTCCACAGTAAATAGTGTAGAAGTTATATTCCTGCATGTACACACCTTATTAGTGTTCCATTCCACCTTAAACGATACATATCGGCATGTGTGAGTATGTAACGGGGAGTTAGATTGTGGCACATTTACTACACCAGCTGACTGTGCTGAAGGCATCGTATTTTATCGAGGGGAGGGGCGTAAACCGATTGCTTGTCTAATTGGTTCTGTGGCAGACCTAACATCATATAAAGCAGATTTAGCCCCGCCCACTAATAATCCATCAGATCAAAACTATTATTAATGAATAATTCATAGGGCACTTCAAAGAATATTTACAGATCATTGTCAGAAGATGACCGGCTGGATGTGGTAAGAGGGAGTTGGGAGATGTTTTAGCCCACATAGCTCCAGCTGTAAACTGAATCAGCTAGATTTGGACACGCACTAGGTCTGGAATGATCGAGTGGAAAATTTAAATCTGATTTTCAACTGAATTATCTCTTTGAGGAGATTTAGTATGCTATACACTGAGTGTGCAATTGTTACAGTGCTGTGTGAGCTTATGTAGGGGATTTTTTTAAACACTGTGTAAACAGCCCTCCTCTGTTTCTGCACACAAGCTGATGATTCTAATCCCTTCCCACTTCTGAGACACGGTGGGTCAGTGAACACCAGCTGCAGAGCCATGCTGCCATATTACAGGTTTTCTAACTGATAAGTAAGTGTATGCATTGTTTTCAAAACCATAGAGTGTACAGAACTGTTTTTACAGGAACAGCTGTTACTCCAGGGCTTGGGACTAAATGTTGGACCATTGCTGTGAAAATCTGACAGCAATCAGTCATTTAAACATTAGTATGGTCCGGTACTGACATTGAATGATCTGGATAGTGTTTTGTCCTGCCAGAGAACGCATTTCACTTCAGCCCACGCTCGGTGATTTTAGACTCATGTAGCTACAACAGTGTCCCATCCTATTAGTAAAATCTTTTCTGTGTGAAGACTGTACACAGTGTGTTTGTAAGTAATGTGTGCACTTTAAAGATTTAATCTTGGAACAGAACTTCTGTCTACAAACCTCTGGACAGAGCATATGTAAATGAAGTATATAATTAATGCTGCATTTTAATTTCTGCGTAAAGTGGCTTCTAAAAACGGCTTTTAAAGGGGTATAGAAGAAGGATAAGAACAAATGTAAAACAGCAAAAACAAGAGCAGAGATGGAAGTGAACCGAGCTAAAACAATGAAAACTAGAGTGGAGAATGCAGAGAGCTGAAATAAAACAACAAAAACAAGAGTGGAGAAGGAAGAGAACTGAGCTAAAACAGTGAAAATGAGAGCGGAGAAGGAAGAGAACTGAGCTAAAACAGTGAAAATGAGAGCGGAGAAGGAAGAGAACTGAGCTAAAACAGTGAAAATGAGAGCGGAAAAGGAAGAGAACTGAGCTAAAACAGTGAAAATGAGAGCGGAGAAGGAAGAGAACTGAGCTAAAACAGTGAAAATGAGAGCGGAGAAGGAAGAGAACTGAGCTAAAACGGTGAAAATGAGAGCGGAGAAGGAAGAGAACTGAGCTAAAACAGTGAAAATGAGAGCGGAGAAGGAAGAGAACTGAGCTAAAATGGTGAAAATGAGAGCAGAGAAGGAAGAGAACTGAGCTAAAACAGTGAAAATGAGAGCGGAGAAGGAAGAGAACCGAGCTAAAACGGTGAAAATGAGAGCAGAGAAGGAAGAGAACTGAGCTAAAACAGTGAAAATGAGAGCGGAGAAGGAAGAGAACTGAGCTAAAACAGTGAAAATGAGAGTGGAGAAGGAAGAGAACCGAGCTAAAACAGTGAAAATGAGAGTGGAGAAGGAAGAGAACTGAGCTAAAACAGTGAAAATGAGAGCGGAGAAGGAAGAGAACCGAGCTAAAACAGTGAAAATGAGAGTGGAGAAGGAAGAGAACCGAGCTAAAACAGTGAAAATGAGAGCGGAGAAGGAAGAGAACCGAGCTAAAACCGTTAAAATGAGAGTGGAGAATGAATAGAACAAGTTAAAACAGTGAAAATGAGAGCGGAGAAGGAAGAGAACCGAGCTAAAACAGTGAAAATGAGAGTGGAGAAGGAAGAGAACCGAGCTAAAACAGTGAAAATGAGAGTGGAGAAGGAAGAGAACTGAGCTAAAACCGTTAAAATGAGAGTGGAGAATGAATAGAACAAGTTAAAACAGTGAAAATGAGAGTGGAGAAGGAAGAGAACTGAGCTAAAACAGTGAAAATGAGAGTGGAGAAGGAAGAGAACTGAGCTAAAACAGTGAAAATGAGACCAGAGAAGGAAGAGAACAAGTTAAAACAGTGAAAATGAGAGCGGAGAAGGAAGAGAACTGAGCTAAAACAGTGAAAATGAGAGCGGAGAAGGAAGAGAACCGAGCTAAAACAGTGAAAATGAGAGCGGAGAAGGAAGAGAACCGAGCTAAAACAGTGAAAATGAGAGCGGAGAAGGAAGAGAACCGAGCTAAAACAGTGAAAATGAGAGTGGAGAAGGAAGAGAACTGAGCTAAAACAGTGAAAATGAGAGCGGAGAAGGAAGAGAACCGAGCTAAAACAGTGAAAATGAGAGTGGAGAAGGAAGAGAACCGAGCTAAAACAGTGAAAATGAGAGTGGAGAAGGAAGAGAACTGAGCTAAAACCGTTAAAATGAGAGTGGAGAATGAATAGAACAAGTTAAAACAGTGAAAATGAGAGCGGAGAAGGAAGAGAACCGAGCTAAAACAGTGAAAATGAGAGTGGAGAAGGAAGAGAACTGAGCTAAAACCGTTAAAATGAGAGTGGAGAATGAATAGAACAAGTTAAAACAGTGAAAATGAGAGTGGAGAAGGAAGAGAACTGAGCTAAAACAGTGAAAATGAGAGTGGAGAAGGAAGAGAACTGAGCTAAAACCGTTAAAATGAGAGTGGAGAATGAATAGAACAAGTTTAAACAGTGAAAATGAGAGTGGAGAAGGAAGAGAACTGAGCTAAAACAGTGAAAATGAGAGTGGAGAAGGAAGAGAACTGAGCTAAAACAGTGAAAATTAGAGCAGAGAAGGAAGAGAACCGAGCTAAAACAGTGAAAATGAGAGCGGAGAAGGAAGAGAACTGAGCTAAAACAGTGAAAATGAGAGCGGAGAAGGAAGAGAACCGAGCTAAAACAGTGAAAATGAGAGCGGAGAAGGAAGAGAACCGAGCTAAAACAGTGAAAATGAGAGCGGAGAAGGAAGAGAACAAGTTAAAACAGTGAAAATGAGAGTGGAGAAGGAAGAGAACTGAGCTAAAACCGTTAAAATGAGAGTGGAGAATGAATAGAACAAGTTAAAACAGTGAAAATGAGAGCGGAGAAGGAAGAGAACCGAGCTAAAACAGTGAAAATGAGAGTGGAGAAGGAAGAGAACTGAGCTAAAACCGTTAAAATGAGAGTGGAGAATGAATAGAACAAGTTAAAACAGTGAAAATGAGAGTGGAGAAGGAAGAGAACTGAGCTAAAACAGTGAAAATGAGAGTGGAGAAGGAAGAGAACTCAGCTAAAACAGTGAAAATGAGAGTGGAGAAGGAAGAGAACTGAGCTAAAACAGTGAAAATGAGAGCAGAGAAGGAAGAGAACCGAGCTAAAACAGTGAAAATGAGAGCGGAGAAGGAAGAGAACTGAGCTAAAACAGTGAAAATGAGAGTGGAGAAGGAAGAGAACTGAGCTAAAACCGTTAAAATGAGAGTGGAGAATGAATAGAACAAGTTAAAACAGTGAAAATGAGAGCGGAGAAGGAAGAGAACCGAGCTAAAACAGTGAAAATGAGAGTGGAGAAGGAAGAGAACTGAGCTAAAACCGTTAAAATGAGAGTGGAGAATGAATAGAACAAGTTAAAACAGTGAAAATGAGAGTGGAGAAGGAAGAGAACTGAGCTAAAACAGTGAAAATGAGAGTGGAGAAGGAAGAGAACTGAGCTAAAACCGTTAAAATGAGAGTGGAGAATGAATAGAACAAGTTTAAACAGTGAAAATGAGAGTGGAGAAGGAAGAGAACTGAGCTAAAACAGTGAAAATGAGAGTGGAGAAGGAAGAGAACTGAGCTAAAACAGTGAAAATTAGAGCAGAGAAGGAAGAGAACCGAGCTAAAACAGTGAAAATGAGAGCGGAGAAGGAAGAGAACTGAGCTAAAACAGTGAAAATGAGAGCGGAGAAGGAAGAGAACCGAGCTAAAACAGTGAAAATGAGAGCGGAGAAGGAAGAGAACCGAGCTAAAACAGTGAAAATGAGAGCGGAGAAGGAAGAGAACAAGTTAAAACAGTGAAAATGAGAGTGGAGAAGGAAGAGAACTGAGCTAAAACCGTTAAAATGAGAGTGGAGAATGAATAGAACAAGTTAAAACAGTGAAAATGAGAGCGGAGAAGGAAGAGAACCGAGCTAAAACAGTGAAAATGAGAGTGGAGAAGGAAGAGAACTGAGCTAAAACCGTTAAAATGAGAGTGGAGAATGAATAGAACAAGTTAAAACAGTGAAAATGAGAGTGGAGAAGGAAGAGAACTGAGCTAAAACAGTGAAAATGAGAGTGGAGAAGGAAGAGAACTCAGCTAAAACAGTGAAAATGAGAGTGGAGAAGGAAGAGAACTGAGCTAAAACAGTGAAAATGAGAGCAGAGAAGGAAGAGAACCGAGCTAAAACAGTGAAAATGAGAGCGGAGAAGGAAGAGAACTGAGCTAAAACAGTGAAAATGAGAGCAGAGAAGGAAGAGAACAAGTTAAAACAGTGAAAATGAGAGCAGAGAAGGAAGAGAACAAGTTAAAACAGTGAAAATGAGAGCGGAGCAGGAAGAGAACCCAGCTAAAACAGTGAAAACCAGAGAGCGAGAAGGAAGAGAACTGAGCTAAAACAGTGAAAATGAGAGCGGAGAAGGAAGAGAACTGAGCTAAAACAGTGAAAATGAGAGCAGAGAAGGAAGAGAACTGAGCTAAAACAGTGAAAATGAGAGCAGAGAAGGAAGAGAACAAGTTAAAACAGTGAAAATGAGAGCGGAGCAGGAAGAGAACCCAGCTAAAACAGTGAAAACCAGAGAGCGAGAAGGAAGAGAACTGAGCTAAAACAGTAAAAATGAGAGCTTCTATGCGCCTACCTTGAAGCTGCTGCTTGTTTGTGCGCTGTGTGGTTCTGTCATTTAATGGAACAGGCTCTGAGACTGGCCGTCGTGAACAGGCTATAAGTTTAAACAGGGATAATGCTGCTGTGGCGTTTGATCCTTGTGGTGTTTCCACAGTGGAGACGAGGGAGACCTGTCACCTGTGCAGTCTTGTACTAATGTACATTATCATCACATCATACCACACTATGACCGTGAGGAGATAATCCAGGCCCGGGTTTCCTCTCTCACATGATATAGCTCATGGAGCTGTGAAAGAAAGTTGCTGAGAGTAAAGTGTATGAAAGCAGGACAAACCCCTAACGTTTGCAGTGACTGTGGGACTGGAACAAACCAAACAGGCCCGTGGTCACATTAGATTAACTCACTGAATGTCCTGAGGATGATGAAATTCTAAACTGCTTTGCCGTCTCCGATGTGTGATGTTCTGTGTGTGTGTGTGTGTGTGAATGTCATAATAAAACTCCTCCTGAGCTGTGTGCGCAATCAATTAAATGTTATGCGGCTTTGCGCTGAATGATCCATGCTTTAATTTTGCTGAGAGTGTTTTATAGGCCCAGAGGCATGTGTGTGTGTGTGTGTGTGTGTGTCTGTATGGCTCTTTTATCTCTCATTTCTTCAAAGTACACACTATCAGTCCTATTTACATTGAGCTTAAATTTTAGCCCCTGGTTTCCAGTCCAGTCTGTAATGGCTGACTCTGGTCTGTAAATTGGTGGTAAGTCAGAGTTAGGGTCACTTCCTTGGACCCAAAAAGGAGGACATTATCCCAGGAACTGGAGGGCATTAGATTGCCTTGAACTCGGACATAAAGCAAAATCTTCCATGTTTTATTGTAATTTTACATGAAATTTGCATGTTTCTGTGAAATTATTTTAAAACAATTACTAAGAATTACAGAGAACATCTAAACAGACCTAAATTTAATACAATTTTAAGCATAATTAGGTGACTCCAGGTGACTGTCTGTGAGGAGTGCGGTGTGTTCTCCCTGTGTCTGCGTGGGTTTCCTCCGGGTGACTGTCTGTGAGGAGTGTGGTGTGTTCTCTCTGTGTCTGCGTGGGTTTCCTCCGGGTGACTGTCTGTGAGGAGTGTGGTGTGTTCTCTCTGTGTCTGCGTGGGTTTCCTCCGGGTGACTGTCTGTGAGGAGTGTGGTGTGTTCTCTCTGTGTCTGCGTGGGTTTCCTCCGGGTGACTGTCTGTGAGGAGTGTGGTGTGTTCTCTCTGTGTCTGCATGGGTTTCCTCCGGGTGACTGTCTGTGAGGAGTGTGGTGTGTTCTCTCTGTGTCTGCGTGGGTTTCCTCCGGGTGACTGTCTGTGAGGAGTGTGGTGTGTTCTCTCTGTGTCTGCGTGGGTTTCCTCCGGGTGACTGTCTGTGAGGAGTGTGGTGTGTTCTCTCTGTGTCTGCGTGGGTTTCCTCCGGGTGACTGTCTGTGAGGAGTGTGGTGTGTTCTCTCTGTGTCTGCGTGGGTTTCCTCCGGGTGACTGTCTGTGAGGAGTGTGGTGTGTTCTCCCTGTGTCTGCGTGGGTTTCCTCCGGGTGACTGTCTGTGAGGAGTGTGGTGTGTTCTCCCTGTGTCTGTGTGGGTTTCCTCCGGGTGACTGTCTGTGAGGAGTGTGGTGTGTTCTCTCTGTGTCTGCGTGGGTTTCCTCCGGGTGACTGTCTGTGAGGAGTGTGGTGTGTTCTCCCTGTGTCTGTGTGGGTTTCCTCCGGGTGACTGTCTGTGAGGAGTGTGGTGTGTTCTCCCTGTATCTGCGTGGGTTTCCACAGGGTGACTGTCTGTGAGGAGTGTGGTGTGTTCTCCCTGTGTCTGCGTGGGTTTCCACAGGGTGACTGTCTGTGAGGAGTGTGGTGTGTTCTCCCTGTATCTGCGTGGGTTTCCACAGGGTGACTGTCTGTGAGGAGTGTGGTGTGTTCTCCTCTTTAAGGCACTTGGAGTAGGTGCTCACAGCTCTCAGCACTTTAGGTATAAATAAGTCACCAAATATTGGGAGATTGCTTTCCCTCCCTGGAATAAACATGGGTGGACAGTGTTTCCAAATGAAAATCCAAAGTGAAACATTCAACTCGCTCCAAAAAGCAGGACTATTAAATGCCCATCCAGGCGCTGTGTCAGAGGGAGGACAGGGAGCTGAAAGACAAGACGATTCGTCCGAAAGAGCGGACAGATAGAGGAATAATCACAGACTCCCAACAGAGTTTCAAACCTCTGTTATTTTCTTTTTAGTCTAAATCTGGATATAATCTAATTGTGTGTGTGCTTGTCACTGCCTTAAAGGGAACCTCAGCCATTCTAGGGACCTGCTGTTCTCTCGTTTGTTTATATTCAGAAGCTTTGCATGTATTAAGGTGGAACAGTGTGTTTGCGGTGACTAACGACTGTTTGTTCTGAACTTGTCTGTGAGATTGAATTACCACAAGAACTCATTTGTAACTTGAGTTGTGTAGTTTTGTAGCATTCTCACTGTGTGTTTGCTTCCATGCAGTCAGCGCCCTGCCAAATGTGGACCCTATTCCACCTTAAATGATCTGAAACGACAAAATTACGTAAATATTATTTAGGAATAGACCAACATCCTCATCTCTTTTTATGATTTTCAACATATGGTGTTCCCTCAGTCATCTAAACAACTTCAGATGCCATTTCACTGCCATGAGCAGAGAGAAAGCCTAGCATACCGGACCGAGACACTCTGTTTTTATTTTTAGCCCTTTACTGAAACGTTATAAACACATTAGTTTCCAGCAACACAGAACAAACTGGAGAGCAGCAAATAATGAGGAAACATTCATTCATTCATTATCTGTAACCCTTATCCAGTTCAGGGTCACGGTGGGTCCAGAGCCTACCTGGAATCATTGGGCACAAGGCGGGAATACACCCTGGAGGGGGCGTCAGTCCTTCACAGGGCTAATGAGGAAACAGCTTATTTGAATTTTCTGTTCCTTAAATAATGCCACAGCTGCATACTTGCATCTGCAGTAATCAATTAATCACTGCATGTTCACATTACTGTGGGGAGTCCACCAACCCACAAACTGTGAACCAAGACAGTTTGACGTATTCTTGATGCTCTGAACGCAACGTTTTGCGACTAATATTGCTAATTATGTGTAACTCTGAAATCAACTTTAAAAACCCTCATTACTTTGAACTGAATTATGGGAAGGAAAGCCCATATGAAACTCTGGAAAACTGGTGAACTTGCCCTGTTAGGTGCAACTGCCGCATGATTTGAGCATGGCTGGGTTTTGGTCCAGAGGCTACAGCGCTGATATTGGAGCTAATTTAAAAGGCTGCTGACACTCCCACAAACAGCAAACACTTCTGAAGCCAAGCGGAACACCGTCCACTGCGGACTCCAGGACAAATCTATGGACGCTGGTGAATGGACACGGTACTGTACGAGGACATTTTTTTTTCTGCCGCGGTTGCTTTTTGAAGCCAGGGGTCTGCTGAAGGCCACTGCAGCATTGCGTCAGCTGAGAGGGGATTAAAAACTGCCCCATGCTTTTACACAGAGAGGGAATTACACAACGGATCATTTAAGGAGTGTTGTGGAATGTGCTCTTCTCGGACAAAGCAGCTATTGTTACAGAGAATGGAGTGGGCCATAGGGCTCAAATATCACATAACAATATGATGCAATGTGTATTTAAAAACAGCCGTCAAAACAATGTGTACACTTCTAATACTGCATTTGACACACTCCGGTCCCCATAAGTCGCTTCAGGTATATGATGTGGGTAACACTGCGGTGACACTGTTTATTGTGTGTGGTGCTGGTGTAGAGTGGATCAGACACAGCAGTGCTGCTGGAGTTTAAACCCTGTGTCCACTCTCTGTCCACTCTGTGAGACACTCCTCCCTCGTTGGTCCACCTTGTAGATGTAGAGTCAGAGACAGTAGCTCATCTGTCGCTGCACAGTGTGTGTCGCTCGTCCTCTAGTCCTTCATCAGTGACACAGGACGCTGTCGGCTGGGTGTTTATTGGATTGTATACAGAGCAACAGATGGACGACTGTCTGTAATCGAACAACAGAATTCAACATCAACATGCAGTGACTACAAAGCAACGACTTCAGATGTGTTACTAGTAAGAACCTGAAAAGTACACCATGTCCGGACAGCAAGCTACGGACAATGACATAACCAGAACAGAATCAATAAAGCTGTTGACCCTGGCCGTGAGTGGCCCTTTTGACACACACCCTGTTCCACAAAGAATAGCGTGTGAAGCGCAGTGTGATTGAGGAGCTCATCAATCCCTGAATGATGTATGTTGGCACCAGGGCCTTTGTGTGTGTGTGTGTGTGTGTGTGTGTGTGTGTGTGTGTGTGTGTGTGTGCACGAGCTAGTTGTCGTGTAGATGCAGGTGTGCACATATTCATGTCCTTGTGTATGTACGAATATATGTACTCACGTGTCCTTGTAGATGTGTGTGTGTGTGTGTGTGTGTGTGTGTGTCCTTCAGAATACATGAAAGATAGTCTGTGCACTCTCATTCACATCAGTTGAATTATATCAGCAATGGAGCTAAATCATCACACACTAATTACAGAAAGACCATCTGCCTTTTCCTCAGGAAGGTCAACTCGAGTAGAGTCTAAGGCACAAATCACCTCCACAAAGCCTCTACGGGGCAAACGAATGGTGCCCCAGCAATCACAGGGCATATTAGATACCACATACTTCTGGACTATGTGAAATTGCCTGTAGCTATAAGACTTCCACTGGCCGCTTTTTTAGAAACCCCATTTGTTGTGTAGACCTGGTGGACAGCTAGATCTTGATGCCGAGTCACCACTGATGAAGGACTAGAAGATGGCTGACACAAACTGCACACAGTGTATCCAGGCAGGCTGAACACTCCTCAACTTCTGCTCTGTCTGATACCCACATAACACTCCGGAGGTTCACCACTAGGAACACTGGACCTGTCCAGAACACCAAGAACCTGGCCATGCTTTTGACTCATCTTTGCTGGAAATGGTGCACCACACAAGACATATCTGGACTACTTAAAATACAGTGGTCATAAACTGGTCACTAATTTCTAATAAAGACAATGACCAGAGAGTGGACTTACAAGCGAGGGGTTGCTACTGGGTTGCTACAGACCACAGTTTCAGTGCATCAATGGGGTGAAGCAATTACCAAAATGAAAAAACAAACCTGATGCCATGGACTTCACAAATCTTTGGTTAATCCAGGGACTATATTTTCTTTCAAAGGCTCTGTCAATGTAAAGGTTAGTCTCCCATTAAACTGATAAATGCCCCTCCATGGAAGTGTGCTCGTAAAAGTCTAAATGCTAAACTGCGGTTTAGGCTTAGCCAACGTCCTTAGTGAAGTTTGTCCATAACTGGTAAAGCCCTTGGGCAGCTACTTTAGCTCAAATTAGACCAGGCTCCTCTCGTGGCCAAAGTAGGACTGGGCAATTAACCACAAATGTTATATACACACATTCTTTTAATTCTGTTCATCCTCTTTATTGATAATTCTGTTACTACGTCCCCCACTGTTTGTTCATGTACTGTACCTGTGAAACCACACTAACGCACTGTAGTTACTTGATTCTGTCCCATCTAATCTGCAACATGTAAGTAACACATGCAAAACACTAACTTTACAGGTGAAGGAAAAACCTTCTTAAATTTCAGTGGAAGTCAATGTAAAATGATTGTATTCCAAGTGATTTTGGAGCATTTCTATTGGTCCAGCCGTCATCACCAATACACACTGTGTGAAGGCCAGCTGCTGTGTTCAAAAAACTAAAAATCAACAAGAGTACAGGTACAACCGCGACCCTGAACTGTAGAAGTGGTTACAGACAATGACAGCGACGGTATTTACAGCACAAACCTTGCCGGTGAATTATGAGGGCAAACACATAATGATCTTTCATTAATCACAATCAAGGTAAAATGCTCAATTAATCATGATATTGATTTGCATTCATATCGCCCAGCACTAATGTAACACTAAAACGTTATGCCATAAGGTTCTCAAAGATAAATAAGTAGAAGTTAATCTCCATAAATAATTAGCAGTGCTAAATAGATTGCTGCACATATCTCAACAGCGAAAGGGGGCCTCTTCAGCTTGTAGCTTCACTGGTTGCTTAGTCTGCAGTGCACATTATACTCTACTTTCATGTTGTTGAAACTTTACCAATACACTGTGAATAAAAATGTACAGACAAGTTAAACTTCAGCCACAAACCAAAAAGCAATTGTTTTCCCCCCTCAAACTCACCGTTCCACCTTAAAAGACGCAGAGCTTCTGAATGTAAACAACCACCGAGAACTGTGTTTCTCCACAAGCACAGACCCTTTAACACTAAAGTAGGCCTTACTCTGTCACGGATGAGAAATGAAAAAAAAAATAATTAACATGAAACATTTTTATTACTTGCATTAAGTAAGTTTGTATGCATTTTCTTAAAGGCTAAGCACCAGTGATATGAAAGTGACAAATAAATAAATAGAGTGGAATTTGAGTTCCTAACTTGTGTTTATTGATAGTCAGAAAACATGTTATTTCTTACTAATTGAAGGAATAAGGTTTAAAAGACCGTTGGTCCCCCCCCCAACGGTGTTGGGAAACTCTAATAGGCGTCTTGCCTGTGACGTAGATGGTGGACAACACTCTAGAAGCTGCACTTAATTTAATGCAAAATGACGAAAAGGTGTGTTGTTTTTGGCTGCAATCATTCAATGTACAGTGGGACATCTGTGAACAAACGGCCCAAAGATCCCAAAATATCCAGAAAATGGACTAAATCTGTCCACTTTAAACGGGCACTTTGGAAAGGACCATCCGCTCACTCCGTTATCTGTAGCTCATTTCACTGGCGCTTTTCCAACAATATGGGCATGTAAGGACACCAACGAAAGGTGTTCAAGAGCCTCTGTAACATGGAGGTAAACAGGGTAAGGACACTCACTTCGCCTGTTTTAGTTGGTGTTAGTTAACGTTAGCTTGACTCGCTAAACTTATTGCTAGGCTATTGTCATGAATAATGTTGGTTATTTAGCTAGATACTGTCATAACAGTCAGTCATAACGGTGTTTTACCGCGGCGTTGTTCAGCTGTTGTCCACCAGTGACGTCACGGTCGCGTTCAAAAATTTCCGTAGCGAGCTCGGGTTTTTCCGTCAGTTTAATAAAATTGTCAGTTTTAAAGCAAATCAAGCTGCTATTTTCATTTTAATTCATACTTATATATGTCAGTAACTAAAATAATGTGGAATATTCATGGAGGTCCATTAAGTGGTGCTTAGCCTTTAAACAAATAAAAACAGAAACTGTGTAAATCTCTCTTTAGTTTTGAGCTTGTGTCATTAATGCCGTTTTTATGAACTAGCATAAATAAAGCATATGCTTGTATTGTATTTTGTATAAAATACATATTTTCGGTACGTTATACAATCGTTACTGGCTATAACCAACAGATTGCTGTGAGCTGTCCCTACCTTGTGAGTTGTGTGTCTGACTTTCTTTTAAATATAAATCCAAATGCCCATTAGTCTGTGAAAACCAAAATTACTTGCTCTGACCAAATGCATTAGCTGCTGTCATTTAGACACTAGGGCATTATGAGAAATGTAGCGCCTGTAATGAATCTCGTTCTGCTCAGCAGTGCTGGACAATGTTGACTGTTTACCACACTGATTTTAGTGGGACACAGCAACATTGTACTGGGGTATGTGCCCCTGTAAATCGGGTCTAATGATGCACCTGCTGTGGATTATTTTTATATTCGGAGCTGAGCGAGCGCTACAACTGGAGAAGTACTAGCAAAGTGATTCCACTCCAGGAAAAAACCCAGTAAGACTGTTATTAAAAATACTGATATCCATAAACTATTCTGTCCTGGCATTGCTGCCTTCAGCCCCGTACTTTCACATTTCCAACACTCCTGTTTGTGGTATAAATACATAAATGCCTTTCACACATCATTACATTATTAGTAAGCAAACGTAAAGAGAAAAGCTCTGAGTTCAGCCTGGACCACAGAGCACCTCCAAAATGACGGCAAAAACAAACTTCACACTGGGTTTATGTCATCTAAAAACCAACTAGACCTCCTGGAGCAACATGGCCGACCCTTGACCCTTTCCAATGTCTCACTTGGTTTTAAGCCTCTGGTGTATAGATTGTGTTAAGCATGCCGAATCAGGCCGTTTTATACGCAGGAAATCTGCTTATGATTCACTGTGTTACAGTTTGTTTGTGGGCTTTGGAAGCCCGTAAGAACAGTTATACAACGTTTGTCCCAACTTCACAAATAAATAAAGCTACAGCAACTGAAGTGACTCAGCAGAATTCAGCAATCTGGCAGCTACTTGTGAGAAGAGGATGTTGATCGGCGCTAACCGGTCTGACGTTGAGGTCTGACTCAAGCTTGTCACGTATTGTCTTTGTGGACTCTGAGCCCGACAACGTTTGCTGTGCTGTTGCTCTCCGCTGAGTGAGTGTGGTCTCAGGGTGTCCACAGCTGTGAGTGTGTGAATGTCAGGGTGTGTGAAATTATCTAGAAGTGTGAATCAAACGCTCGTACTACCGTGCGATAACACCACAGGCCACTAATATCAGGTGAAATGTTTTTCTAAATGATACATTTGCGAGGCCCTATTTCAGTAGTTTGCCCATTCATTCATTCATTCATTCATTTTCTGTAACCACTTCATCCTGAGCAAGGCCATGATGGGTCCACTACAGGGCTGTGCTGTTAGCCCCTGTAGCAGGAGCCAAGACTTGAACAATACATTCCCTGCCTCCAATTATGCTTGAATTCCCGTCGTCGCCATCTTCCAGTCGGAAGAGAGGCCTCAGTCATCTCCAGGCCTCTGCATTAAGTAATGGCCAGAGTATGATTTCCTGAATATCAAATCTAGTAAAATCTAAACAGTGTTCACTGATTCATTCATTCTCTGTAACCCTTATCCAGTTCAGGGTCGCGGTGGGTCCAGAGCCTACCTGGACACAGAGAGAACACACCACACAGACAGTCACCCGGAGGAAACCCACGCAAACACAGAGAGAACACACCACACACCTCACAGACAGTCACCCGGAGGAAACCCACGCGGACACAGGGAGAACACACCAAACTCCTCACAGACAGTCACCCAGAGGAAACCCACGCAGACACAGGGAGAACACACCACACTCCTCACAGACAGTCACCCGGAGGAAGCCCACACAGACACAGGGAGAACACACCACACTCCTCACAGACAGTCACCCGGAGGAAGCCCACACAGACACAGGGAGAACACACCACACTCCTCACAGACAGTCACCCGGAGGAAACCCACGCGGACACAGGGAGAACACACCAAACTCCTCACAGACAGTCACCCGGAGCGGGAATCGAACCCACAACCTCCAGGCCCCTGGAGCTGTGTGACTGTGTTCACTGATATTTATTGATATTTGCAGGTCCTAGAATATGTTTGGCTTCACATACTGGACAAAGAGCTCATTTTGCTATTGCTAATTTATAGCAGAACTTTTGCTTCTTTTCTTGTGTTATTTTCTTAGAGATAAAAGTGTTAAAGAAATCCAAATGGTTCCAAAATAAAACCATAAAATTAAAATTGGGAAAAAAAATAAAAAGGGAGTTAATATGACCCTAATATCTGAGAAGGGCATTAGTTGCTGATTCAAAGGTCTGGATCATCATACATGACAAATAAGTGTGTTATATTATCTTGAAAATAATATACTGATTATCACAAATACGTTTGGATACGTTTCACAGCTGAAGTGCAGATATAAAGTTATCTCCGGGATGTTATCATCTAACAGAATTATTCATGCCATAAACACTCAGTATCAGCATCAGTCACAGTGCATCAAACTGGCCCTGTTTAATAGAGAGCTGAAGGAAATACTGAAACAGCATTGTACCATCACAGCATCTTTGTTTGGAGATGCCTTGGCTTCAGCTTGAAGGCTCAGCATGAGACGATGGCGTCTGGCAAAGAGACTAATCCCGCAGAGATTTGGAGGGTGTTTGATTTCATAATACACCGCGAAGAGACGGCAAAACAGTGAGTACATGAGCAGGATGGCAGCTGGAGCAGAAATGCCTCCATCCTCTCGCTCATTATGTCTGACACTAAAAATAGCCCCAATCCAACTGAGCAACGGCTTTGTTTTCCCTCCACCGCAACCTTTATAACACACACACACACACTGTCCATACTACTAATGTACCCTTCATGGCCCCTATTTATCCAGCAGTGTTTATAAAAGACTTGTTTATTCACGCCCTCCGTCCTGTACCTCAATGGCTCCTCCATTCTCCCAGGGTGTGTGAAGGATGGACGGCTGTGGGGCATCAAAATGGAAGGTATTAGCATCTCAGGGAGAGGAGTGTCATTACACCGTGACACTCTCTGTTCAAACATTCACACAAGGGCTGGGCCTCGCTGATTTGATGTGCCACAGAGGGAGATTATAGAGATCCCATGTGAGGCTGAATCATGGGACTGCACCACCACAAGCCTTATTCACTCAGAACCTCAAGCCCAGCCAGCGATGACCAGATCAGGACCAGTGCAATACGTCATCCAGCCAGGCTGGTTTTATTTATTTATTACTCTGAGCTTTCCTAATGACTTTTGAGTGTCCAGCAAAATCAGAGCATTACAGTAAGTCCATCTCCATGAGTTCATAGACATACTTCATATATGAGTGGATGACTGAACGCAGGACCCTTGTTCACACACATAGGTGCAGTTTTATTGTTCAGTGAGCGGTACAGGATTACAGCATGTTGAATGCTTCCTCAGTGTCCTCTCTCTGTCCTTGTCCCACCTATCATTACTGCGTATGAGATTATTGTCAGTCTGAGTAAACATGACATTCTCCATGTCCCCGTGTCTGTGCTGTCTGGAGTCAGCAGCTTAATACAACACTAAAACTCTGCTCCGCAATTTCACCATAGCACAAGGCCATTCTACAAAGTAAATCTAAAAGAAGGATCAATGGAAGAAGACGGGACACATGTATTCAACACCTTTGCTCCTAACAACACTCTGTAAGCGTTTGGGAATTGAGGAGACAATTCGCTGAGGTTTTGAAAGGGAAATGTTTTCTGATTCTTGCTTGTTATAGGGTTTCAGATGCTCAGCATCTCAGGGTCTAGTTATAGAGTGTTCCATTTTACAATGCACCAGTTATTTTCATTGACTGACAGGTCTGGACTAGTTTAGCTCCCAGACTCTTTTACTAAGGGTGCTGTTGTAATTTACACAGAATGCAGACTGACCTGGTCTTACTAAAATAAACATGGCCTTGCTGAAAAAAATGCAGCATGTTGCTCCAAAATATGTATGAGCGCTACTCATACCTCATACCGTCACAGACCCTGGCTTTTAAACTGTGCACTTATAACTTATAAGTCAGATGTTCCTTCTCTTTAGCACAGAGGATGCAGCAGCTATTTCATTTTCAAAACTCAGAACACACTCCACTTCACCTCAGTCAATCTTAAATGAGCTCAGGTCCAGAGAAGGCAGTGGCATTTCTGAATGTTTATATCTGGCTTTTCACTGCACTTGTCAGTTTTACGTTGTGTTTGTGGACGTGGTGATGAACTGTGTTCACCGAGAGTGGTTTGGGGAAGTGTTTCTGAGTCCATTGCAGTGATTTACACTACAGAAACCTGTTTGTTTTTATTCAGTGCCATCTGAGGGCCCAAAGACCACACCCAGCTAATACTGGTTTTAGGCCTTGTCTCTTGCATATAGACTTCCCCAGATTCGCCAAAACTTTTAATAATATCACGATGAATACATGATGAAATCCCCACGTTCTGTACTATTTTGAAAAACATTACCCTTCAATTATCTCACCCCTTGCCCATGCAGTCTTTCAGAGTGGGGAACCCCTCTCCATCTTAACTTCTGCAAAACTCCCTGAGGACCTAGTCATTCTCTCTGTGTCTGCGTGGGTTTCCTCCGGGTGACTGTCTGTGAGGAGTGTGGTGTGTTCTCCCTGTGTCTGCGTGGGTTTCCTCCGGGTGACTGTCTGTCAGGAGTGTGGTGTGTTCTCCCTGTGTCTGCGTGGGTTTCCTCTGGGTGACTGTCTGTGAGGAGTGTGGTGTGTTCTCCCTGTGTCTGCGTGGGTTTCCTCTGGGTGACTGTCTGTCAGGAGTGTGGTGTGTTCTCCCTGTGTCTGCGTGGGTTTCCTCCGGGTGGCTGTCTGTGAGGAGTGTGGTGTGTTCTCCCTGGGTCTGCGTGGGTTTCCTCCGGGTGACTGTCTGTGAGGAGTGTGGTGTGTTCTCCCTGTGTCTGTGTGGGTTTCCTCCGGGTGACTGTCTGTGAGGAGTGTGGTGTGTTCTCTCTGTTTCTGTGTGGGTTTTCTCCGGGTGACTGTCTGTGAGGAGTGTGGTGTGTTCTCCCTGTGACTGCGTGGGTTTCCTCCGGGTGACTGTCTGTGAGGAGTGTGGTGTGTTCTCCCTGTGTCTGCATGGGTTTCCTCCAGGTGCTCTGGTTTCCTCCCACAGTCCAAAAACACATGTTGGTAGGTGGATTGGCGACTCAGAAATGTCCGTAGGTGTGAGTGAATGTGTGTCGCCCTGTGAAGGATTGCCGCCCCCTCCAGGGTGTGATTCCGCATTGCGCCTAGAGTTACCATGTAGGCTCCGGCCCCACCACGACCCTGAATTGGATAAGCGGTTACAGACAATGAATGAATGAATACTCTCTCTATCATGGTCTCTTATTTTTATCTGAACAATCTGGACTGACCGTGCCAGTCAGCCTTATCCACATCAGTCAGTATCCATTTTCCTGCCCTGACCAGCTTGACCCTTGTGTGTGGACAGTTTTCAACTCAGTGTACAGGTCTCTTGAGACATACAATATTTAATGGGGATGTCGGTAGCAATTTGACGCAACCTCCCATCACTGAATTATTCAAAATGACTGTTTAACTTCCAAAATATTTCAGCTTTGTTTTTATTACCAAGTCTTAAAGGCCAAGGACAATGAGTCAAATGCCAAACGCTGAATTTTCTGCTGTTGTGGTACTCTCTGAGGCATGATTTGAAAGCAGATTTACGGATGTGTGTGTTTGAGCCTCTGTGTATGCGTGTAGCATGCATATTATACCCTACATAATACAGTAAGACGTGTCTCCTGGAGGATATTATAGGCTACGTCACATGTTAAAGCATGGATTCTCACTTAGAATGGTGTCCTAGTTAAAGATGCATGACCACAGTCATGTTTTATGTTCCTAGACAGTGCTCTGGACGCTATGTTCCAACCAGACAGAAGTGTCTAACCACAAAGGGGCTGTTTCACCACCAGCACAGACCAATTCCTACATTAAATCATTCACAGGTTTCGTTACAAACACAGCTAACCATACGAAGGACTTCAGAAGCATTGCTTCATGTCTAGAAGAGACACATGAGGCTAACCACTAAAACCTTCAGTCAAACCACTGGCTTGTTTCAATTTAATCTGCTTTTTCTAATTATGCAACACTGCAAACCTTTGACCGATACTTCAAATAAAAAAAGGAAGAATTTTTTTTAGCCTCTCAACTCCATTACCTCTCAATGCCCTTGTCATGGTGTGTCCTTCAATTCATGCCTAGATTACAGTACAGCCCTTCAGAGATTGTCTAATCTACTAATCACTTTTATTCATCTACAAGTTCAGACTCTTGTACATGGGTGGAAGGTCTTTCAGTGCAGTAGAGCATCAAGGGCAGTGTATTAACACGTTTTAAATGAGGGCTTTTAACTTTCACACGTTAGAGGCAACTAAACATTGTGCTGTGTACATAACGAAACCCACAACTGACTCACTCTCCAGTGCTGTACATGCATTGCCCTAAAATACAGCCAGATCTTTCTGGTTATAAACACAAGCCTGGGCCTTCTTTCGTGGAAATTCATTGCCATTGAAGTCACACTGAAAATACTGACCAGAAAAATCAAATACATATTATTTCCCCAAAATTGTTTTGCACTTCCCAACTTTGGAACAAATTCCCGCAGCCTCCACAGCATCTCATTTATTCCAGCCTTCAAACCAGTTTTCTTGCCTGTTTACGGTAAACAGCTCTGTGTCATTTAAGGTAGAACAGTATGTTTGAGGAGTAAAAAAAGACAGACTTCTGATGAATCCTTTTGTGTGTCAGTCAAATTCCTTTTCCAGTTGTAGTAGGCGGTTCTTGGCTATGTTGAGTGACGAAAGGTAGGCAATGCAAGACTTTGTTCTCTATGACTCAGAGCTATGTTTTGGGAACAAATTAGTTTTGGGAATGTATTTTGAGAAAGGTCAGTAGGAAGATAAAAAGTTCAAAGCAAACATACCCTTACTATATACAAAGTGTAAACACAGATAAGTTCTAACATAAACACAAGATTATTAGGGTAAACAGACAAAGTGTACCTTTCAGCTAAATGTACTTCTGTACAAAAGTTAACCTCGTGTTTTAAACTTACCTCAGAACAAACTTTAAGCCAAAACCACAGACTTTGTTTACTCAGGGGTAATAATCTTCAGAAAGGTGTAACATAAACTGCAGCCTTGTTTGAGTTGAATCAATAATCAGAGAGATGTGAGATAGAACTCTGAAAGGTTTTCGCCTAAAACACAGCCAGATTTTAGCCTAACCACCTAATCACCCTATAAACAAGCCTCTTCATTCAGTGTGCTTCCTCTTATCTCCTTCAGTGTTAGCCATTTGTCATTTGTCAAACCTGTTTTGTAGGTCCCCCCCCTCACCATGACATGGCAACCAAGCACAGAGAACACCAATATGTGTATAGCTTCCACATGCTACTCAATGTGTCAGAGGGAAGCCAAGAAAGCTTGAATGAAGGTGCTGATAGTCCAACTCCAACTGTATACAACACCTATTGCAAATACAATCCTGTGTGTTCGGACAGTGAACAACACACAATCTCTGCTGCCCGACCACTGAGTAGAATATGCGTGAGTTGCAGCTGACGCCACCGTGTATAGCAGCTGCCATATTGGTAACCTACTCATTACTCAAACACACAACTCAAACTAAAACTGTTTAATTTGTTTATTGTTTCTGTCAACACTTAGTCCTCATTTAGACGTTAAAATAAAAGAAATACAAATATAGATCCCTGACTCATATATCGGTATCACATTTGTAAACAGAGCTCGGTTCATCTGTGTCAGTCAAAATAGTGCCTTGGTCCCTACATAGTGCACATCACAGATAATTAAACTAATAATACGTGCCCTACGAAGGGTGTAGGGAGACATTTGGATTTTTCAACCTCAACCTGGCGTCACTGTAGCAGAGAAAAATCTGTCACTGGTAACTCATACTTTCAGACAAGGAGAACTGCCTTATTAAACTTTAAGCCAAACCAGAGAAATAATTTACACAAACTATCTCAATAAGACACTGAGAGCCCAGGGACAGCGGGGTCAAATTATGTACCTGTAAACAGGAGGGGAAGAATGAGACAAAGGAGTATGTGGCTTGTGTCTGTAGTCTCTTAGACACAAACAACAACAACTTGTCTATAATCCATGTGTGAATAACTCTCAGATTCAGACAAACTCTGACATGCTAATAGTTTTCCATTAGAACCTATGACAAAAATGCTAAACGAGGAGGTGGGCTTCTGTGCTTCTGGGGGTTGTAAAACACTCCAGCACAGAGAGAGGAGTTGTATAATAGATAAATGTATCCATCTGTCTCATTTGTTTACATTAGTACTGCTCTCTAAAACCAGACAATATGTCCCCAAAATGGTGCCAATGCCATGTGACTGCAGCCCATGTGTAGTGCACTCTCATATGTATATAAGCTGCTTAATGGGGAACTGAACCAACACTCTACACGTCTGCGAAGGCTTTACACTTGATGTTGAAACAATAATCTGAAAATTTCATATCATTCAGCCAAACAAGATTCAAGTCAGGTACTGGATGAGCAATGCCCCTCAAACTCATCCCAAAGGCACTGGGATTCCACACTCCCATCCCCTTTGCCTAAAAAGGTGTACATGTGTTTCATATATTTTATGTAACGTATATTTGCACATATACAGGGACAATTCGGAACATGGAATAAAGTAGCAGACACTGTTTTGTGTCTTGGATGAACCGTGAAATTTGGGCCTTGGACAAGCCCACATGCAACCCCTCGGGTGGCCTCGAATACTCCCACAAGAGACAAACACTGCACGGCATAAGCAACTTGTTGTCTGCTAGTGTGAACATAGGGTAAGACACCTTTGAGGCATTGGAACTGTAACTAAAAACAGTGATGAGTTTTATGGGTTTAAATGATGACTCAAGTGGGATTTTTACCTGCGTCAAGGGGCGCATCCTAAAGGGGACACATTCTTATCTAGTTCTGGGTCTAATGAAAAGTCTGTTTGACCTGGTTGAAGCTTGTCTTTGTATTCTAGACTAGCATCGTGATTGGATACTTAGAAAACAAGGGAGGGGCAGTTCTAAAATCTCAGTACTTGATGTTAGAAGTGGAGCAGAATCAAAACTGGTTATAGAACTAAATGCATTCTGACTTGGGAAGCCCACGAATAACTGACCGGGTGGTCGTACCTCACAAGTTAATGGATAGCCTCCAGATCCCCACATTGATAGGCACCTTTTTTCAAAACACGTCCTCTTTAAAAGTAGCTGAATTCTCTAATCACATCGGGTCTGGTTTTATATGTTCAGGACTTCTTTTTATAGACCTGCTCATGATTCTGTAATCACTCTCCTGTACTTCTCGTTCCCATCTCAGTAAAACTTTGTTCTTGATTGAAACAAGGTTTCAATCAAAGGAAGGCAGACTGTAAAATCATCTTATTGAACTCAACAGCTGAACCTGCTTTATGCCAGCCTCTGCATATTAAACTGTCTTTCCTCTCAATCAGAGGTCAGTCTTCTGGCTTATTCAAGGTGAATGAACAGTTAGCACAGAGTCACATATGCAGCCTTGGGTCGGTGTAAAAATTCTATCCCCTCCCATCCACATGAATTTTCCCTGTGTGAAAGATGGTGGGCCAGGGCAGATTTATTTTCCCTTCATTATGCAAGCCTGAGTTTCTGACTGCTCTTGAATTGAAGGGAGCAGTTTGAGGCAGTTCAGACATCGCAATGTGCTCGAACTGCACTCGGTTTAAAAATAGCTGGAAAATCAGCAGAACTCTGGACACGAGTCGCACGTCCACGAGAACAGGAGACAATTCAATACAATGACAAAGAAATCACCTACGGTGAGCCCAAAGCACAGGGATTCTGCTTCAAACACTGACAGCAATGCATTTAATATATGGCGTGCATTAATAATATATAATGCATATAATATATAATAATTGGCGGACCTCTAGATCTCTTAATAAGTCTGCCCCGAAGCAATAGTGAGCTGCCTAATTAGGCACTGGCTATGTATACAGCTGTCAAGTAGGAAATTCTTGTTGGCAACAGACTTCTGTCCTCATGAGGCAGATTGACATATATATATTTTTTTACATTTGCATCATACAGATGCTCTTATCAGGAGCGACTTACAGGTTTACTGGTATTACAGGTAGGCCAACACAGTGTTTAGGAGTCTTGCCCAAGGGCTCTTATTGGTGTTAGCACAGACTGGTTGCCCAGACCTGGAATCAAACCCAGTTCTCTCACATGGGAGCTAATGGTGTTACCACTGTACCACATCAACCACACTGACATAGCTGACAGTGTCGCAGCTTTTTCAAGCCCACTGCACGCAAAAGGTGTAAACTTACCTCAGCGGCTAGTGTCACCACAGCGTTTCAGCAACGGTGAAGTCTATTCGTTCCAATTTTATTACAATTTGAATTATTTTTGCTTTGGGAGACAAGGGAAATAGACAGGAATTGTGCTTGCATTGCATCATGGAATTGCCTGGGCTGATGATCGGTTCGATGTTGCCTTAAAATTCGTCTGATTAAGGTATCTCTGTAGGCAGCATAATGAGGTGTCTAAGAATTGGGACAGCCTATGTGTCAGGAGCGCACACACCATGACTTAAAATGCTCTCTACATAGACAGCTCACTACGTATTGGTTGGAGCGCCATCACTCCAAAAGCCAAAGGATAAGAGGCTTTATATCCCTCTGACTGTTGGTATTAAGCATGGGGACCTTAGACTTATTCTACTGGAGTATAAACAAACGGCTTGTGCTAATGGGTAGTGTCCACATAAAGTGGCTGAATTCACTCTTTAGAAAGTATTTGGATTTCTGTTGTCCTGAGGTGCCACGAATCCCAAACCTTATATATGCAAAGCTCCAAAGAAATTATGGATGCATTATGTTAGTGTTATGATTGACCTACACTCATAACTCTTATCATTTCATCATGCGCTGGACAAACACAGTGATATTAAGCTGGGGCGAGACAGATGGCCTGGCCTTTACACTGGCAGCATGCACATCCCAACATCCCATATGGTCAATTCAGAGACGTAGCTAATGTCAATCCCCTCATCTGCCCACAGTGAACGCTACACCCAAATGACATGCCACAGGCACACTTGACCGAAACAATACCTGAGGAATAAGAAAACAAGCTTGTATCTCTCCAAGCATTTTCACTATGTGGCTCATCCAACACTTAGCCTGAACCACTCTGGTAGGATTTGATGGTATTCACCAACAAACACCTTAGTGAAGGCAGGTTCTGATGTTGGGTGATTAGTTCTGGGCAATATTCACCAATCACACACATCTCAAAGGTGCTGGACAGAGCTTCACTGCTCAACAACCCAAAACTGGGGCTAAGGTTGGGCAGTGTACGGTATTAATGTATACGTCATATTTAACAATGGAAACAGGTGAGGAAAAAACACAGGCCCAGTAGTCCACCACAGCTGTGAGTTGAGTTCTGAGTTTGGGTTAAAAGAGAGAAGACTGAAGCTGAAAACAGACAAATGCTCAGAAGAATCTTCAGCCGATTTTGTGCTTACGAATTTGCTGAGTTGAACTGCACAGCACCAAAAACCCTACAATTGACCCACACTCACAGGCATGAGGCTCACTTGGCCCAACAGTGAACACGGTAAAGCCGTACGCAGTGTTCATATTTTGAGACTGTATGACAATATGAAAAATGTGGATACCGCATATCCCTAGCTTGGGGTGGGGGATATACCGTTCTAGACAACACTTAGCATTGGAAAAAACGCACTTGGGCTTATGTGTAGTACCTCCAGAGCACTCTGTTTCATTACACAGGTGGTGCGTGTTCCACTGGACATTATATCCACAGAAAATGATGTCCAGGTCCACAGAAGTTTGGACACTTGATTCCCAACAACAAGGTGGGCAATAGGACAATAACTGATGATAATTAATTCTGTTAGCAGGATAAACAATATGTAAACAGCTTTACTGTACAGAAGTAGTACTCTAGATCACGTCTCATTACAAAGGCATCATTGGTCCAAGTCTAACTGGATTTAATCAAGTACAGTGTGTGATTTTGATTTGTAAGCCCTGCTAGTGACATCCCTTCAAAATTAAGGTCTGCACATGACATAATAATGCCCACGAACAAGACACTTAATTACTTTGCAATTATAAGGTGTGGGAACTACTTAATTGGTGTGGGAATGGTTTAACACAACATGGCAGTGACTCAATAACATACGGGAATTACATTTTTTTTAGTAGTGGGAACAACTTAATAAGATAGAGGCATAGATGTTTAAACACCCTGTTCATAAGTCGTTCTCGTTCATTACATATCTCTTTTCCCTGCGTATATATTGAAATCCCATGTCCTAAAATGTTGTTCTCATCCTTAAATAGTTCATTCATTGAGTGTTAAAATATGAAGTGGGTTTTTTTGTTTATTCATTTGTTTTTTTTAAAAGGGACGTCACCAGCAGGGCTCTGCAGTGTAATAGTGTGTGTAGTGAACATGTGTGTTGAGTATCATGATACAATACTGCAAGCAAACTGACCACCTCCAACACAACCACACAGCAGAATCCCAACACTGGACATTCACACACATCCACAACATGAGCACAACCGGGGGAGTCACTTCATGACTGTGTGTTTCAGCTCAATGCAGTGAGTGTAATCCAGCTCTGAGAGAGAGAGAGAGAGAGAGAGAGAGAGAGAGAGAGAGAGAGTCATTCAAACGCACGGCACTGAAGCACTGCGTCTGTTTATAACGTTATATTTCCAGCATTTGTCTCCGCCATGAACAAAAAGGGATTAAAATGAAAGCTTAAATGAGCATTGTATCATCTTACCCGACACGACTCCGTCTCCCAGCCCTTTTCCTGTTGTCATTTAAGCTTTGGTGGCGTCTGCTGGTCCCTGAACAGGCGAACGGTGGCGGTTTTTAGCGTCTGTCGTCTCGTTTTCGTATCACGGCGAGCCGCTGCGTTTTGCACTACAGCCACTTTCTTTTCTGACTGAAAAAGCCGTTATTCTCTCCTCCCTGAAACCCACCCCTTTTCGTGAACGTCCCGCCCCCTTTGTGATAGGATTGGCCGCTGTGCTCACACAAGCTATTTTGATTGGACGCATTTTTAGGGATATTAAATAAAAGCCAATCTAAGTAGAGAGGAGGCGTGGCAAACGCTGTGGATGAGATACGACTAACCGATCATAGCACAGCAAAGGCGGATCGTGTCTCAAAACGGGTGCTGAAAGCAAGCAATTTGAAAAATAACAGTCGCCGCTGGTGCTGCCGCTGTTGCCATGGTTATCATTCAGCTCTCGCTTCTCGCGCGTCTTTCGTTTACCAGAGTGCGCTTTCCCGAATATTTTTTTTGTTTTGGTTTGTTTATTTTAATACATTTTGAATATAGATTTTCTTCAATGTCTTTACCCATGTTTTATTTAATTTCTGATCTACATCTCTAACGCATTTGACACATTCTGAATTGAGCTAATAGAACAAGACAGTAAAAGAAAACAACACAAACAGCCAAAATATATCATACAAAAATGGACAACTTGCACAATGTACAGTGACATGTCCTCTTCCTGAACGACAGATCTGTTTACTTCTGCCTATCTATCTATCCTTACCCTTCAGATCTCCCCGCATGTTTCATTAATCACAATTTCGATCAAGTATAGTAATAATAGACTCTGCTTTTGCTAATACATGGATTCATAACAGCAGTGTTTAAGGAGAATAGCTGCAAAAAACGGTGCTCCTGTTTCCACGTTGGTAGTTGGATTGGCGACTGGAAAGTGTCCACAGGTGTGAGTGTGTGTTGGCCTCTGAAGGACTGGCGCCCCCACCAGGGTGTGTTCCCGCCTTGCGCCCAGTGATTTCAAGTAGACTCGAGATCCACCGCAGCCCTGAACTGGGTAAGCGGTTACAGACAATGAATGAATAAAAAACACAATTTCATTTTACATATAAATATTTTGGACATGCATCCCAGGTATGTTTACTTTTCTGAGCTGTACTGGGTATAATTGTGGTTTAGTTTTTACTGTTCCTGAAAAGTTAGCTTTTTGGAGATACATGTTTTTAATTGGACAGTGAAAATATTCTGTTTTACTTGTTAAAATATTTAATTGCATTCGCAGAGTGAAAGCTCACGCAGTTTAGCACACTAGTGTTAGCCTAACCGCTTAATCGTCACTTAAAATATTATTTTTTTTGTTATATACTATAAATATTATATATATATATATATGCTATAAAATACACTACAATAGCAAAAACACTATGTATAATAAAAAATACTATGTATAAAATTAATATAAACTAATGAAACAGGTGAGGAGATGGGTGCTAGGCGGAAGTAAACAGACGTGTGGCGTTTGGAAAGCAGACATACTGTACATTATGCAAGTTGTCCATGAGAGAAGCATGGCATCAAAATAGGGCCAATATTTATAGAAACTACATAATAATAAAGAAATGTAATTTTGTAATAGACAGGACTGTTATTAATGCACTGTTTCAGGGTATTTTTCAAACAGGTTTGTAAGAGAACATTGTTGTTTTTTTAATTGTTGATTTTGTATGTTAATTAGAAATGCAATCCAATAAATAAACAAATAAACAAGCGAACACAATACTGACAAACATAAAAAATGAATGGGGGAAGTAAACCCAGCTGGAAAAATAGAATAGAATAAAAAATACAGCAAAAACACATTGAGGCAGTCTCATTAGAAACAAACATTAAAAAGAAAGCAAGTGACAACCAAACAGCTCAACAGTCACAATAAATAACAATGAGACAGAACAGATTTATCAGAAAGAACCTGGGTAACTCACATAAATGCTCATAGAAGTATTTAATTTAATTCTATTTTCTGTTGTATTGTTTATACACTCGCTGCTATGACCACAGACATCTACTGCAGGCAAATCAAAAATCCTGCTACACTGGTTAAACCAAACTCTCTCTCTCTCTCTCTCTCTCTCTCTCACTCTCTCTCTCTCTCTCTCTCTCTCTCTCTCTCACACTCTCTCTCTCTCTCTCTCTCTCTCTCTCTCCTCTCTCTCTCTCTCTCTCTCTCTCACACTCTCTCTCTCTCTCACACTCTCTCTCTCTCTCTCTCTCTCTCTCTCTCTCTCTCTCTCTCACACTCTCTCTCTCTCTCTCTCTCTCTCTCTCTCTCTCTCTCTAATAATAATACAATGGTCAATTATACATTCAATTGTGCATAACTTCTATTCTAAACACAAAGCTTCTAAAGAGAACTTGTTGTTCCATCTTTCCAACTTCTTCCACAGATTTATTATTATTATTATTATTTTAACAATACAGTCTGTTGCACCTTGAATGTTGCATCAGTCAAATTTAGGTGCCGAAGCATTTTAAGAGAACTGTGTGTTCCATTTATATTGCAGCAGTCGCATTCTGGCCTTTAGGTTATAGAATGAAGCATTTGGTTTGGAAAATCATAAACAGGCTAAAGGAGAGATTGATTTTGAAATCTGTTTTGCTGAGTGACTGGGTGAGTGTGTGACACTGTCCACAGGTGTGGGTGTGAGAGTGACTGGGTGAGTGTGTGACAGTGTCCACAGGTGTGAGTGTGTGAGTGACTGGGTGAGTGTGTGACACTGTCCACAGGTGTGAGTGTGTGAGTGACTGGGTGAGTGTGTGAAACTTTGCACCCAATGATTACTCAGATATATTCAGTGGACCTATAACTAGAGGGGGATCGGAGCTATTGAATATGGGTGGGGTGGGGGTTGGAGGCAGCAAGACAATTGAATGATGTACATAATGCATGTCAATTTTAACAGTTGTAAATGTGATATTACTTTATTTGCTTCGTTCAATATAACATTGTATCATTGTATGAATTAAAATGTTTAAAATCAATTGTAGTGAAGTCTGTAAGCAAAAGATATGTACATGTGGGTTAAAGTGTGTGTGTGTGTGTGTGTATATGTGTGTGTCTGAAATGTCCTTGCAACTGCAAAAATGTTTTAAGGATGTACTAAATATCTAATGTCATTAGCTGGGATGCTCTCAGACTGAATTGATGATGATGTTGAGACCTCTCAGTAGTGCTCAGGTTCTCCAGGTCCCTGTAACATCTGCTTCTGCTCAGGTAGAGCTGTAGAAGTAGCTGTTCTGATCCACAGGCTGCAGAGAGAACTGTCTGTCTCATACACACACACACACACACACACACACACACATACACACAAACCAGGCAGTTGTGAGCGATGACTGATCACCTCCAGGCTGATGTTTCTGATTTATATCCTGACACTGAAGCTGGATCTCACAGGAAACATTTGCATACGTATAACCTGACTCAGGTAACAATGAAGATAATGAGGGTGAGGAATATTTCTGAGAGTGAAATGCTGATGAAAAAAGCTCCCTAGGAATTAAAGCAATAGTCACATGCATCATTCCTTCTTGAAAACTTGGCTAAGCTTTTAAAAATTAAGCCTTAAAAGCTCGTCAAAAATGTAGAGGCCATATTCTCCCTATCTTCAGAGTGGAGCACAGACAATGTGATGTCTGTACTTTGGTCAAAACACCATAAGGATCAAGCCCCACAGCAGTGTTCTCCCCCTGTCTAAACAGCCCTGTTCAGAGTGGCTACTTTCAGCACCTGTTCCTTTAAATGATAATGAGCCGCTCGCTGTTCACCCCGACCCCGAGCGCACAGCAGTGAGAAGCGAGGAGCAGAAGCTCTGGTTTTTAGCTGTTTTCACTCTGTTCTCTTTCTTCTCCGTTTTTACTCCGTGCTCTTATTCCTTCGCGCTTGTTGTGTCAGTTTCACTGCGTTTAACCTCGTTTTTGCGCTCTCACAGAAACATGGCTCCAGCGCTGTGATTGGACAGACTCAGACGAGGGGGCGGGGCCATTCTGAAGTCTCTGCACTTGACGTCAGAAGCAGAGCAGAATCAGAAAGGCTCACGTTTATAGACTCAGGCAGCACACAGACAATCTGCGGGGTGGTCTTGTTTCACTGTGTGTTGGTTGGTGGGCTCCAGATCCCCACGTTAATGAATTGCTTTATGTCCCATTTACAATATTTCAGCTGTTCTGCTAAATTCACAAGAACTTATATTCACACAAATTCTGTGTAGTCTCTGAGCCTCTGGATTTTTTTACCAGACACACACACACGCACACGCACACACACACACACACACACACACACACACACTTTAACAACAGAAAGTAAATCATCGTTTCTGGGGTCTTTTGTCTGATAAAGGCTGTAGAGCAGACTAATCTCTGCAAAAGCACAATATGTTCATATCATCATTATCCTGTGGAGAGTTGGTCCTCAAAAATAGATAAAAACAAACACAGGGAGAAGAAAAGGAACAAACGTCATCATCACGAGATGCACTGCAGTCATGGGACCTAACATCACAAGTTATTTTTTAGTTTCTAAAGTCTCTCTCTCTCTCTCTCTCTCTCTTTCTCTCTCGCTCTCTCTCTCTCTCACACACACACACACACACACACTCTCTCTCACTGATTCCCACTGCAGATAAAAGGTACTAAATAGGGATATGTTTTCAGTGCCTTTAATTAGGAAGCAGAACTCTGATGCACCATTGCAGGGAGTTTTCTTTATTTTTGAGTTAAATTGATGTGTGTTGTCCAGGACTGGCCTCATGTGATTCTGGGTAAGCCCTGGACACCTTGTGACCCCGATCTGGATGTTATTAATGAATGAATGAATGAATGAATGAATGATACCATGCATCCTGCCGTGACTTGAGGGTGAGAGTACAGTACAGGACCAGTACAGTACACATGCTAACCCTCTCTTTATTTGAGAAAGAAACCAACAGTTATTTGTACGTTTCACTGTTTGAATGTACACAGAAACACATTTGTAACTCAAGTAGTTTAGTGTTGCACAGGGTGACCATACGTCCTCTTTTCCCCAGATATGTCCTGTTTTTGGGAAGGGCTGGAATTCTAAATCACCAAAAAAATGTCCAGGACTTTTTGCTGTCTGCCAGCTTTCCTCGTCCCAGTTCTTGCCCTAAGCCCTAAATCCCTCCTTGAAGTGTGCACTTTGATGATGTTTGATTATGTTTGGTGTGAGTGGGGGGTGCTTTAAGTGTTCAATTGTTTAAAAGAGTCTGGGAGCTGAGAGCAGAGATGTATTGAATGTTGTTGAGGTCATTTATCCTGTCCTCATCTTCATGCGTGGAGGTGTTTCAAACATAAATCAATGTTACACATCCTCCTCTCTTTTAATGCTTTTCAACGTTCAGAGGCCTCTCCACGGACCAAACCCCTCCAGATGTTTCAGGACTGTTCCTCAGCCAGTGACACAGGGTTCTGACAAAGGCACTTCACAGAGCCATGGCTGCGTACCAACACCGGAATAAAACCATTATCAACTTTAACAGTACAGTAATCTACTGTAAACCGAGTAAGTTATTAGTTGTTTAACTCATTCATAAATTTATTCATTCATTCATTATCTGTAACCCTTATCCAATTCAGGGTTGTGGTGGGTCCAGAGCCTACCTGGAATCATTGGGCCCAAGGCGGGAATACACTCTGGAGGGGGCGCCATTCATAAATATTCAAGGTGAAATAATTTACTCCTGAAACTCTTCAAAAGAAAATACTCAATATCTGGACGTTTACTGGACAGTGGCTGGATGCATTCATTCCCAAACAATGGACAGTACACGTTACTGTTATTTACTTTGTACAGGAAAACAGGTCTGTAATTAGTCTTATGTTTACAATATAATATTGTTCCAGTTCTTTTGCTAGAACTGATATAAACAACAACAGTACGTGACATTTGGTGGCATGCAGCCGTGTAAACGTTGCCATATCAGGAAATGTATCTACTATGTAACAGAATGCTAACGCAGGGATGGAGTGATGTTTGTGGTGCAGAACTAAGCTTGTTTGCATCATCGAAAGCAATCAAATCCTCCTTCTCAGAAGAGTCCTCATTCGACACTTGCTCAACCTCATTCTCCAAGGTTTCCCAGGAACCTTGAAGATCTCAAGAGTGAATGCGCTGTGTGTGTCGTGTTTTGATTTGGTTTTCTGTTTACTGCACAGAAACAGGGTTCATTATCGTCTGGTGGGTGATGTCGAAATGAAAAATGAGCCTGTCAGAGTCTCGTCCCAGGATTAAAGATGTCTGTAATTACATATTTCTGCAGATGAAAATGCAGGAGGGTGGGTTTCTCGTAGGCCTCGAAACAGGTGCGCCTTAAATCTTCTCATAAGGCATCAATTACATCACATTTGATGTGCGGCAGAGACGGATGCCTTCAGGAGGATCATGCTCATGGCAGGAGATCTGTCATAAATTCATCACTCACTCTGACTTAAACGTTACTCCCTTAAACATGCCGTACATCCAGTTTACAGTGTGAGTCTGTGCAAAGATTTGACACCAATGGCACCAAAATACAAAGAGGAATAGTAGATTCTAAGCTCTCTATGCTCAATGCCACATGTGAGCCAGAGGGGTGTAGCGCCTCCCAGTGTTAGGCTGTGGAAGAGTGGAACTGCATTCTTTGAAGGAATTAATGAAAGCTGCACTTACAATGCGCTGTTAGAAGCCCAGTAATGACCACAGAGGCAGATTTAGCTGGACATCTGTGTCACACCCCGAGCCCTGGGGTCTGTACTGACCTCAGAGTCTCATCTGACAGAGAGTGTCATTTGTTCAGTACAGTTTCCCTGTCACTACACCCAAGCATTGGTTCCACACAGACCAAGAACTCTTGGGTTCTTGAATCGGTTCCTGATTCTTGGAACCTTTGTTCTTTCCAGTGAATCGGCCTGCGTTTCTACATGTTTAGAGGGGACCCAGGAGTACGCCACCGGGGGGGGGCATGGTTGTGGCTGAATAAAAGGCACAGATAAACTATCAGAGTCATGACGTGAAGGGTTATTCTTTGTTTACCGTGGAGTCAGACCAGAGTGAGATATAACACTGTGTAAATGTTGCCAAGTTTAGAGGAATCCTGCTGAGCTTGTGACCAGCAGAGAAACATAACCAATGCAGAGCTGCTACTATGACCAATGAGCATGGTGTCACGCCAAATACAGCCCCAGAAGCACACACAAACAGAGCATGTTCCTGTTTTATTTCCTATCATTTATTTATATGAATAAATGACCCAGTTCAGCTCCACTGGGCGATAACACTGTGTTTGAGGCTCTGAGGTCTTTCTTGAGTTACTGAACCTTGACACATCCACAGGCCACGACATGGTTAGCGCTGAAAAACCAACTCTTCTTTGGTTCCAGGTGAGAATGAACTTCTCTGGTTTGTGAACCAGTTTATGTCAGTGGAAATGTGCCGAGCAGTTCCAAATTTAGTTCTGGTTCCTCGTTGGGGGAAAAGCGGTAAAGGAGAGCGCCCACTCTGTAGTTTTACCTGATGAAAAATATAGTGAAACAAGTGTTATAAAAAAGAATAAAGAGAATGTAAACCACAACACTGAAAAAAATATATCAACTAACATACTAATTAAAACAAAACAAACAGCAAAGCCAGGTTAAGAATCCAAAACAAAGAATATGAAAATGGACAGATACCAGTGGAGAGAAAGGCAATTGGAGATGCTTTTTCTTTAGCGTTCTTTCTGCACTTTCAGAAAGTCTGCGTCCAATTCCCTACACAGTGCACTGATATTACATGTAAAATATAGCTATGGGTTTTACAGCAAAACACGTTTTTTTTAAATGGAGTCATGAGTCCATTTTGGAGCATTTCTATTGGTCGATTCATCGTGACATTTTCAAAGGTTTTCAAATTTTCAAATGATGCAGTAAACTAAGCATCGACAAACACAGAGATACATGTTTTTAATTGAACAGCAATGATATACAGCATCTGTAAAAGGTATCGTGGGCTGATTTAGCTTGGTTTAAGCTTCTTTTATCAAACTCACTCTTGTTCACCAACATGTTTAAGAGCCTCTGTGGTGTTTTCAGCGTGAATAACCCATCAGCTTTTTAACGGAATAGGGTTAACTCTTCGGTGTGCTCTCTGGATGCTTACTCAACTGTTTCTTACTCTTGTTTAACAGGGATTTCTGCAGGAGTCCTGCTGGATTCCTGCTGCATTGTTTAGGCGTCTGTTTTGGGGGCCTCCCCTATGGTGCAGCTAACCATTAGCAGAATTACGGCTTGTGGCTTGTGTGTTATTACACAGTGTAGAGGGCCACAGATGACACCGTGCCCTGGGGCCGTTAATGCGCGCCACCCCTCCTTCTAACTTTAAGGAAACTCTCGTAAATTCATGCCAACTCCCCCTGGCAGCCTCTCAGCCAATAGGGACGCAGGAGGCCTGCTTTAACGCGGGGCCGCGTTGCAGTGGCCCCTGTACGGAGCCGCTCAGACTCACTGTGGTAATGAAAGGAGAGTGAAACCCAGCAGTTGTCCTCCTCCTCCACCTTCTTCTTCTTCTTCTCCTGCTTCTGCTCCAGCTGCTGCTGCTGCTGCTCTTTCACAAGGTTCATCAGCTCCTGTTCACCTCGGCCTCATCCCTCAGCACTGCGGACATGACCCCGCACCGCTTCAGCACCACATGGTAAGACAGCGGCCTTTAGCAATGATTTTACCGTATTGAAGAGCTGGTGTGGTGTATTATATCACACAACAACCTTCAAACTTGGGAGAAGGTTAGGAGGCCGGGGTTCATTGCCTAGTCTGGGGGGTACACCATGATATCAGTAAGTGAACGAAACTTAACACCACTTTTGACTGATTCTGTACCATGTTAATAGGTTTAAGCAGCTCAAGATGAGTAAGTCCTCTGGCAAATGCCATGACTGTAAATGAAGGAGTGTGAACGACATTAAATACATCTTCTATCTGATGAGGAACCTTTTGTGTTTATGGTTTAAAGAACGTTTTCAGATGAGTTAGGGAAGTGCTTTCCAGCTCTTTCCAACTGTATGAAAATTTCAGTGAACAATTACCTCTGAACTTATTTAGAAGTACAATTACCTAAAAGTAAAATTAAAGTGGCAGAACGTTTTATCAAATGCCAGTAAAAGGCCAAAGAAAATAAAGAACCAGCCTCTGTCCTCAGGGAGAGATTGTCAGGGATCGCCACCTTGGTTTTTATGCTTATGGAGTGGGCAATAACCAACCACCGTTCACAAGATCTCATTATGATTTTAGTACTGTCAGTTCCACACCCTTGACCTTTCTGACCTCAGGGAATGGTTTTAGGGCAACACTTTTTTTTTGTTTTGTTTTGTTTTTTTTAATTTTCTTAATGCCCAGTGAATATATTTATTAATCTATATTTTAAATATGTTGGTCAGGGTACTGCAGTGTTTCCTACCTGTAAAAGAAGCTACATGTTGGCTTTGTTATTGGATGCACTGGAATGGTTCAGTCATGTTTATATATATATATCACATTAACTTCAAAAAGAGTATCAAGAGAGTAACAGAAAGGACAGAATAGGTTATTTGAGTCATACTCTTGTTGTCTCCTTATGCTTAATATTCAGTAATTAGATCATTACAAATACAACCTGCATGTTGTTATATTTAAAAAGATATAAATGTTTGGCTTCCTGACGATTTAAGGGCTTAAATGGATTGTGCTTTCCATTCAAACATGGGTATGTTCTCTATGTTCTCTGCTTAGTTGCTTGCAGAATATTGTTATTGAATATCAAATGAGTTGTGAAATGAAAATCAAAAAATGGTGTAATATAGTCTAATGGTAAAACTATTTCACTTTTATTTGTTCCCCAATGCCTCCATTGCTGCTGTCACCGTTTTGATGGATAGGTTTTATCAGCCGTGGAGGATACTGACCCAGGTTTGGGTTCAGCCTCAAGTCTGTGATAGTGCTCACTTTGACATACTTTACATTCATCTTTTTCTCTGCATGCAGCTTTGTAATTATGTCTAAAGTATTAGTTAGTGTGCCAGGAAGCATCCCTCCATCATAACACCTGGATTGAGGGAAGCAGTTGGAGGTTGAAGCTTTAAAACTACAGAGTAACTATAAAGAGAGAGTGAGTTACAAGTGCTGGGCCTTTAAAGACACCTATAAAATCTCCTGTCCAAGCACATTCCATCTGCACATATGTACAGTTGGACATTTTTCAGTTTTATTTGAGACCTGAGAAAGATATTTCCGTTTACTCCTACATACAGTTACAGTTCATTAAAATACCAATGGACACCAGCTACAGCCGTTTATTCCTACATACAGTTACGGCACACTGAAATATTGATACACATTAGCTCCAGCTGTTTAGTCCTACAGATATAGCTACAGAGACCTGAAATACTGACCGACACAAGCCAGAGCCATTTACCCCTACATACAGATACAGCACACAGAACTCTGCACTATGAGAATCTCTGAGGGCTACATTCAAAGATTCTACTTTAGTTTCTACCTTATTCTATCACTGTTTAAATCTGCTTTACATTGATGGAATCTGTGTCTGCTAGACTCGTGTCTTGTTTTGGTTTAGACAGACAGAACAAAGAAATGAGATACAGAGGCATGGGTAAAAAACACATACAGGATAGTAAACAGATCATACAGGGATTATATTGAGTAAACTTAAGAGCAATGAAAAATATTTATTAATTTTCAGGAAACAGTAACTCAAATGAGATGATGAATGAATCACAGACTCACAGTCTCAGACTGTAGTTTAACAATCAGACTATAGTTCAGAATCCAGACGGTAGTTCAACAATCAGACTATAGTTCAAAATCCAGACGGTAGTTCAACAATCAGACTATAGTTCAGAATCCAGACGGTAGTTCAACAATCAGACTATAGTTCAGAATCCAGACGGTAGTTCAACAATCAGACTATAGTTCAGAATCCAGACGGTAGTTCAACAATCAGACTATAGTTCAGAATCCAGACGGTAGTTCAACAATCAGACTATAGTCCAGAATCCAGACGGTAGTTCAACTATCAGACTATAGTTCAAAATCCAGACGGTAGTTCAACAATCAGACTATAGTTCAGAATCCAGACGGTAGTTCAACAATCAGACTATAGTTCAGAATCCAGACGGTAGTTCAACAATCAGACTATAGTTCAGAATCCAGACGGTAGTTCAACAATCAGACTATAGTTCAGAATCCAGACGGTAGTTCAACAATCAGACTATAGTCCAGAATCCAGACGGTAGTTCAACAATCAGACTATAGTTCAAAATCCAGACAGTAGTTCAACAATCAGACTATAGTTCAGAATCCAGACGGTAGTTCAACAATCAGACTATAGTCCAGAATCCAGACGGTAGTTCAACAATCAGACTATAGTTCAGAATCCAGACGGTAGTTCAACAATCAGACTATAGTTCAGAATCCAGACGGTAGTTCAATAATCAGACTATAGTTCAAAATCCAGACGGTAGTTCAACAATCAGACTATAGTTCAGAATCCAGACAGTAGTTCAATAATCAGACTATAGTTCAAAATCCAGATGGTAGTTTAATAACCAGACTATAGCTCAGAATCCAATCGGTAGTTCAATAATCAGACTATAGTTCAAAATCCAGACGGTAGTTCAATAATCAGACTATAGTTCAAAATCCAGACGGTAGTTCAATAATCAGACTATAGTTCAGAATCCAGATGGTAGTTTAATAACCAGACTATAGTTCAAAATCCAGATGGTAGTTCCACAATCAGACTGTTTCAGCTTAATATACTTATCAGATTTATGATTGATTACTTTATGGAATGAAGTCAAATGAAATTAAACTATGTAAATGCATGGCATGTGATGTTATCCCAGTAAAGAAAAGTGTAACCCTCTCTCTCTCTCTTTCTCTCTCTCTCTCTCTCTCTTTCTCTCTCTCTCTCTCAGGTCGTGGGTGAAGATGGGGTGTGTGAGCCGTTTGGCTCTCGTAGTGATGCTGTGTGCTCCTGCTTTTGCACGTAAGTACCCCCTGAATAGCCTTTACTATCACACAGCTCTGATTGATTAGCTACTCCACTAGCCACAGTTTGTAATTCCACTGTCATGTGCTCCTTATATTTGGCTGCTATTGTAATTAATGTATAAAACAAAAATAGCCAGTAGACCACAAACAGATAAAGACTGTGTGAGAGAGACGATAGCGCTGGGTAGCATCTGCAGAGACCTAGTGTTTCCAAATCAGGCCGTTACTATTATGTGCTGCTCCACACTGACTCTAAAGCTGACCGCTGAACTGGACAGAAATAGCCCTTGATACTGTAAGATTATGACAGATAATCTTTCTGCTGATGATTCCTCAAGCCCCTGAACATTGGGAGGAAAAGCTCTGACAGGCCCCTGCCGCTCTGGAGTTCTCACTGTTCACAAAGTCGTTCCTTCTTAAATAATGCCGTCATCCTGAGAATAATTTTTGCCTTCAACGTAGAGACTTTACAGCAGAAGAAAAAGAAAAAAAGAAAAGGAGGGAGTGAGGACAGATTAGCACCTGGGGGGAACAATCCCTGGGCCAGTCCTGTTCTGACATCGGGTCTTTCTAGAAGTCTGGATGCTCTTACTGCAGCAAACTGGGAACTCCCCACTCATACCCCTCCTTGTCAGAGGGAGTGTTGTCTGAGCAGGTGCCTACAGTCTTTGGGCTGATAGGAGTGTGCAGTGTGAACGGCGGTGGGTGGTCCTCCACAAACACGTGGAAAACAAGCCGGCTGCACTTTGGAACTGCACCGTCAGGTGTTTTAGGCCTAAAAAACCCACAAGGCGTCCCCACAACTACTAAATGTTGATGCTTTGGTTATCCTGGGAGGGATTTAGTCCTCACAAGGGGATAAACACACACAGGGATAAGCTGTTTAATGCTGCTGTGTGTGTTTCAGGTTTTACTCATGCTGTGGGGACCAACATCTGTTCACACACCCACATTGTAGGGACACATTGTTTTTGTCTAAAGCATTGAATTTTAAGGTGAAAGTGTGTTTTAAGGTTAGGGTACGTTTAGGGTTAATGTTAGGCAAGAAGTAGGGATCGCTATGGTTACAGTAATTCTCCACAGAATAAATGTAGGTCAGTGTATTGTCCCCACAATACATGGAGATAATGTTTAGTGTCTGCGTTAGTGTGTGTTAGTGTGTGTATGTGTGTGTGTGTTAGTGTGTGTGTTAGTGTGTGTGTGTGTGCATGGGCGACTCATTTACATTAATGGTAGGCTTTTCGCCGGCTTGCTGGGGGCATGTGCAGATTAAACCGCTCACTTTAGTGGAAAGACTATAAAGATGAATTGGAAAGTCCTCTGTTTTCCTCCGGGTTTGTTTACTTCAGGCGTCTGAGGCTTGAAAAAACAGTTCCAGATGTGTTTCTTTACAGTTTTACTACTGCACAATGCTGACAACTGGAAGGATACACACACACACACACACACACACACACACACACACACACACTGATGATCACTGGATTAGGAACACTATATTGACACTCACGGTCCATTCTCTCAGCTCCATTGTCCACACAGGATCACTTTATAGTTGTACAATTACAGACTGTCGTCCATCTGTTGCTCTGCATACTTTATTACCCCCATTTCCCCCTGTTCTTCAATGTTCAGGACCCCCACAGAGCAGGTGTGATGTGGTGGTGGATCATTCTCAGCGCTGCAGTGACACTGACGTGGTGGTGGTGTGTTAGTGTGTGTGGTGCTGGTGTAGAGTGGATCAGACACAGCAGTGCTGCTGGAGTTTAAACCCCTCAGTGTCACTGCTGGACTCAGAATAGCCCACCAAGGAAAAGTATGCAGAGCAACAAGTGGACCACAGTCTGCAAATGACAGAAAACAGTGTGGATGGTCTTGTCTCACAGTGTGTGGGTTGGTGGGTTGACTCCTAATAAACACATTAACGTGCACATGTGCAGGACAAGGGATTTCTTCATAACGTTTAATATCAAGTGTCTTTAGACGGACAACTGGCAGCTTTCCTGCGTTCAGGTTTATTAGGGATGCGCTGGCGACACTGGCGGAGGGATAAATCACGGAATATGAAAGACGGTAAATTGATCTCTATCTGTGCTGACTCTCCCAGGGCCCCTGTTTGATTGATGGTTGTCATATTTGTTTTCCCTGCGGCGAGCTGACGGATTAATGAAGACGAAATGGTCCTGCAGCAGCTGTCAGACTGACCTTCTAAAGAAAAGAAAAAAAAGAGCAACAGATAGAAAGAAAATGAAAAGACACACTGCAACCAGCTCCTCCTGAAAGCCCCGTCACGCTCAGATCAATAACCAATCCTTCAGGACCTCGGCCTGCGAACAACACCAGGCCGCTGTGTTTGGAGGGAGGATCTGTCCCAGCGTTAGTCGTGTTTATGTTCTCCGATCCCTGCCAACACACCAGCTGTGACTATTTTACTGCTCACCTTTCGCTGTCCCAGTCTCTCTTCGCTTATCGACTGCAAGCGTTCCGGGAACTCCAGTTAACCTACGTTCCCCATGGTTTCACGGAGAGTCACTGGGCAGTAGTGGAGATAAAGCACGTCACACCTTGCTCACCTCCCATTGGTATTCACCACATTGCTCCTAATTTGCATAAAGTTGCAGCCCCATCACTTCACACAGCTCCCACTGAAAGTGACTGACGTTCAGTTGTTTTGTTGTGTGTCACGCTGCTCCCGGTGAGACTCTGGGTGAGAGATAGATATGAATATTTATTTATACATTTGAATACATGCCTTATGTAGATGGTGAATAAGAACATATATATATCACCGCTGTCTAAATAAAAACACGTATCTCCGTGTTGTAGATGTTTACTACGTCATCAGAACACATCAGCTGTGAATATGTCGTGAGAACGGACCAATGGGAATGCTCCAAAATCAAATCAAATCTTTTTACATTGACTTCCATTTAAAGTTAATGAGGTGAATGGGAAAAGATCTTCTTTGGACAGCGATGATATATAAATACGTACAGTGTGTTTACAGTAGTGCAGCGTATGATGTAGTTAAGTAAAAGATGCAGCCTTCAGGATCCCACTCACATAGAGGTCCTCTCCGCTCAGTCAGATGACTTTAGACCAGGGACTTGTCCAGCCTTGTGCCCAATGATTCCAGCTCAGATTTGTACCCACCGTGACACTGAGGAAGGCGAAGCAGATACAGAAGATCAATGAATAAATGGCATGTATTACTTACCGGTATTAAATGGCAGTATGATATGTAACACAGTGGGGTGTGTAGCTATTACCTCGTATCTTTTAGAAGTTGACCAAAGACCCCACATTCAGTGTCATGGTGTCGTTTCTCGGTGCATAACACCTTTCTGAAATGCCACCGATGTCTTATTGGTCTCAGGAGTGCACTCGTTGTTGCTACACAGAGACTCATTAACCAAAAGAATGGGGCAATCTGAAGCAGCTGCACATGAGCCTGGCATCAACCGGAGAGGTAGGAGGACCCTATACGTTGGGCTATGGAGTGAGGTAACGGTGATTTTCGCAGTGGTGGGTCTCCTTCCGGTATCTTTGGGATGGGGAGGTGTTCATGACTGAGCTCTTCAGTTAGGGTGACCAGACGTCCTCTTTTACCCGGACATGTCCGGGCGGAATTTCACAAACGTCCGGGATTTTGTTTTTCTAGAGCTTACATAGAACTTCGAGAAGGGTTTTGTTCACAAACTAGTCCCGCCCTCCCCTACTCCGATTGGTTCACTTGAGTGAGAAGGGGGCGTGGTGAAGTAGCCTACAATCTTCTGATTGGACGGTCTGACTGTAGAGCTACCGTTATTGGTCGATAACCTTCTCCGTAAACATTTAATTGGTCAGTCTGCACGTCAGTAGTCGTGCCCCCCCTCCCCCTCGCCACCTGACCTACCTCACTAACGCCCTCATGGATGCCATCAAACACTCACAGCCGTAAACAGAGGCTGTTACTGCAGCAGTGTCATTTATTTCAGGAGAAATGTTGGCCACATGTTCACAAGTGTACTCACTGAATGGTGTTTTGTTTTCTCTTCTCCAGAGCTGGACTTCAGCAGATTGGACGGCGACACTGTGTGCCCAACCATGAGGAATGGACAAGATGACCTTCCAGGTAAAATCAAACTGCCAGCAGCAAATGACTATGGAGAAATGCTTTGTAAAAACTTGGTGAGAACATCTTCTGGTCCGTCTCTACTTTAGACAAGAGATACTCTTATGGTCTTTGAGCCACTGCCCACATACGCTGACCTCCACCCGTGACCCAGATGCCTTTAATCACTAGTACACAGTGCTCCGTCAGTACTTTACCGCTCTTTATTGATTAAACATGAGGAACCTGATGATCTCCTCATTTCAAAGTTGTCTCAACTGAGCCTCGTACTAAAACCGTCCAGCTCTGGGAAGGCAGCAGGAACTCTCAGGCTCAGCAAGATTTTAATTTGCTGCTACCTTGGTTTTAGTAAGTGTACACGGAGAGGGCGACCGCAGACCGCAGGGGCGTTCACAATGTGGGGGGGACATATTCACTGAGTCAAAGCCCACCCCGTACACACAGTATTAGCTCTAAGCTGATTCCTATGTAGATGAGGCAGTAAAGTACTGCATTTATAACGATGTGGAACAGTGTTAGATTCACATTAACGTTAGAGAGTGAGGCTGTGGACCCTCACACACTACAGAGGCACTGCTGAGGGTGGTGTGTGTATATTTCCCCACTGTTCAGTGCAGCAGTGTGCGGTTTGGGACACGGTAAGAGAGAGCGCTTCCTCACGACCTGAACGCAGCCGATGTTAACATTCACCGACTCTCAGCTCCTCCTCTGTTTCACTGACGGTTAAATACAGGCCTCTTTCAGAGCTGTAGTGACCCCTCACTGTTATCTGTCGTGCTCTCGTCTCTGACCTCGAGCCCAGAGCTGGTGAACACTAACGTTATAAACCACACTCTGACGGTGAAGCGGAGGTGGAGCTGGTGATTGGAGCAGGTTTAGATTTGAAACGAAGGCTGAAAGAAGACCACCCTGTGTCCGACTCACTGCCGAAACACGGCGCATTTTCAAAATAAAAGTTCGAGAATAAAAGCATATATTTTGGGTCCAGGGAAGCTACATTTATCTGGGGTCCTCTCTAATGTTCTTTTAGTCTGTTTAAGGGCTATTAATGAATCCATTGTGAGCTTCAAAAGCTTTATTGGAAAAACAGGAAGGCATTAATAAAGATGCTAATTTCTTCTGATTCCTTGTACCCCAACTGCAATATTTAAGCCCTATATTTTGAGAAACGCTGCATTAGATTCACTGTAGATGTGTGTGTGTGTGTGTGAGAGAGAGATGGGGTGGGGTGGGGGTGTTATCTAATAGGGGACACATCAAACACATCAGAGAAATAAGAAAATACATCACACATCAGACTCTAAAAGGTTCCCACACTGAGAAACACTAAGATCCACAGATTTTAAAGATCAGCTGGACGTAATCATGCATTTTTAAAAGTGTGAACAATTAAAGGAAATTAAATTAAATACATTAAATGAACTAAATAAACCAGCGAGCCCTGGCTGATCCACGGCAAATCTCATGTAACAGTAGAGACACACAAACTGAAGTCGGGAACAGAACCATGACGATCCGCACAGGAAGTCCTTCCTGAACGAGCGCTTCCTTTATTTCCTTCCTCCAACATGAGCACGGCAGTAGCTGGTGTATTAGGGCCAAAGAAACACCACCCTACGCTGGAGTGTGGCCCCTGCTCCTCCTCCGTGCCTGATTGGGTGGTTTTGGGTTATTTTCCATAAACAGCCACAGGACCACATGCTCAGCGAGATTTTAATGGTTTGCTACTTTGGTAGTTAGTGCAGAGGGAGGGGTTCCACCACAGAATCACTCTCAGGTGTCCGTCGGCATGCGCATGAAAGTCTGCAGATTTTAAGAGGGAAAATCTGCATGTGCGTTTTGTAAAGCAGACACATGTTGAGATTACAGCGCCCCCTGTGGAGTCAGAGCGTCTTTACTGTTTCTCTCTGAAATGCAGTGTGTGAAGTTTCCAGTAAAAGCACTGATTTTCACTGAGTTTTAATATGCTTCAGAATAAGCCATGGACCAAAACCAAGATGTTAGTGTTTACGTGTGTGTGTGTGTGTGTGTATTTGTGTGTGACACAGGATTTGACCTGATCACGCAGTTTCAGCTTGATGTGATTCCTATGAAAGGCGTGAGGAAGGTGGAGGGTTCTACTCCCACTCAGGTAGCTTATAGACTGGACAGAGACGCCAACTTCCAGATTCCAACCAGGTAAAACACACACACACACACACACACACACTCTCTCTCTGTAGGCAAGTCCACTAGGACCCTCTGTCTGGCCACAACACCTCCACTAGGGGCGAGCTTCCACGGAGGGACAGGAACATTGTTTCTGTCTCAAACTAATCATCCGCGATAAGAGTCTAACCTCAGAAACACAAAAGGCGTCCTGTATCGGTTCAGTACGGAACACTTCTTTAAAGAAGCAATCTGTAATACTGACACCAAGCGTTTAAAATCTGAGCTATAATACAGTTTCAAATCAGTGGAGAGAGCTGTCTGCTCCTCCCCCCTCCTCCTCCCACTCCTCCCCAGATGTGAAACTCGAGCAGGTGGCCATTTTGAGGAAAACTCAACAAACAAGAGAAGAGTTTAAGAACTTGGGCCGTAATCGCTATGAAGAGTGTGTCATAATCAACATATTTACACAAAAAAGTGTGCATCATTTCACTAAAACATCTATCTAAAAAAAAGTGAACACGCGGCCGCCATTTCCCTGCATTTACAAGCCTTTACTGTCCAAATCCACCTTAAATATTTAGACTAGACAAGGCTGGTGTTACTTAGCGATTTACCCTTCCACCATAAATGTCGTTTAGGCAGCAGATCTTATTAGTTTTGTCAATTTTAGTCAAACATTTCGTTCCACCTTACATGTGTCCGTTTACAAGTCCTTGGTTCTTGAATTCTCTGTTCCACCTTAAGAGCTGAAGCTAATGCTATAGCTATTTATTCCACTTTAGCGATTTAAAACACAAACCAATTGTATTATTCAACCAATTGTTCACCATTTTCCTATTCAAGCATTTAGTTCCATCTTAAATGGGTCTATTTAAGAGTCTTATTTGCTTTGTTCTCTAGCTTCTTATTGAAAACTCATTTCCACCTTAAACAGCTATGAGAAGCTTAAGCTAGCGCTAGCATATTTAAACAAACTCGTTTTGAAACACTTCTTATTTCCCACTTTATCCATTTAAAACCCACGACTAGGTGAACATCATGTCACTAAAACATCTACCTACTAAAGAAATGCTTATATTTGCTGTGTAATACCAAGCTTGATTTTGCAATTCCACCTTAAATAGGTGAATACACGAGGCTTTTCAAACACAATTTTCACTCCTTAATTTATTTAAAACAAACACAACATGGAGAAACACACATGAATCTGCCTCAGTTTCTTTAAAACAAACAAACCATGGTATTTACACTTTTCAATCGTGTTGTTTTTCACCTTCTTCATATAAAACACACAAAACACGGCCTTAACACCTTTCAAACCTCACTATGCCTCACTTTCTTTATTTAAAACACACAACATATGGCCTTTACTCCTTTTAATCTATACCTATGTGTATGTACTTCTATATTTTTTTCAGAAATAATTAGCTGTTACCTGTTCAGGAGAATATTATCCAGCTCTGGTTCTGTTCTGTATCAGTCTTTCCCCTAATTCCGGCCACTGCCGTTCCGCTCTCTCTCTTCGCCAATCGCAGTGGGTAAAACAAAACAACATAAGTTCACGCCTTAGTAGGGCATTTAAACATCAATCTTGCAAGAAATCACACATCTAAACAATATTTAAGTATCTCTAACAGTGTTGTAATTCTTTGTGTGCAAAACTGCATGTGGAACACAACACACTTCCATTTCGCGACAGATATTTCCCTCAGTGTAAAAGTTAGCTTAGCGGTTAGCTTCCTTTTCTCTGAGGGGAATCTACCGCCATTTTAATCCTTACATGTAGAGTACGGATACCAACACAGGACAAACATAATCTCATTGTGAACCTCTCAAAACCACTGAATGTGCTAGCAACTGTCTCGTTTGACTGTCACAAGCAGGGGAGGTGGGCGAAGTTAGGGGGCGCTAGTAATCTTAGCAGTATTGGCACCTACTTAAACAAAAGCGTTTTTATCTAAAAACATATTTTCTTTCAAAGTCAAGCAAGTCTTGGACATTAATTTACACACACATGACTCCTGAAAAATATTGATTTGAGTGAGTAAAGTACTTCTATTTATTTACAGTTAGCTAAGATTTCCAATATTGTAATTAAAGTGTCCGGAACTTGGGGTAATTACGCTAGTGTTTCTGCTTCTAAACTGCCTCCACTTTTCAAACACAGGGTCAACATTTCCTCTCATTTTACTCTGTCTTTTGTTGTGGAGATTTTTAGAAGGGCTTTTTGGGTCTGGTAAAATGTAACATTAACTCTGTTCTCTTGGTCATTTCATGGCTGTGAGACACTGTCTGTGGACCTGGACACACAGTGGACTGTAAAATGATTGGACAGTGGGCAGGACACAGGCAGGACCTCGGGGGGCGAGATCGCAGGAGCTCTTCACTGGACTGGGCACTTCTCAAAGAGAATACACTGCTTTAGCAAAGCTGTGAGAGGCAGGAGTGTTTTAGCTTTGATTGTTTTCTTTAATCTATGATCACACACCCTGGACTTTTTATGACTAAGTACAGTAATTATCCTACGGCTTGCTTCACACATGGGATAAATCCGTACTTTACCTGACAGTTTATTTGGGGCCTAAAGAACTTATAAGGGAAAGTAAAAGTGCATTAGAAGTGAACATGTGGTACTTCCCTAAAACAAACAAACCCCTCGGCCCTGCTCCTGACTGAGGCTCTAAAAGCCCCCCTACCACATAATGAGGAGAGAGTGATGACCCCACCTCAGAACCTCGGCCAGAACGGTAATGGAGAGAGAGAGAGCTTCACTTTGAAGTGTTACTGCCTTCTCATCCCTTTATAACTCCCAGAGGAGAAAGAGAGAGATTTTACACTGCTTCTATTAACAGAAAGCCCCCCCCCCCCGTCCAAGGAGGACAACATCAAACACACATCAAAAGAACTCCATTCTCATCACAACACAGTGCTTCGTCAACACAACAATTAGTGCAGTGGTTCTCAAACTTTTTCTAGGGGAAATTTCCGACCCCCACCTGCACCACATCGCCCCCGAACAATGATAATAACCCCCTGAGCAAAGTGGGCAGTGTGTGTGTTTGTGGCTATTGCCACTGCAGGTCTCCTGTCCTCTTGGGGACCAGCAGTTTGTAGAGGACTCTTCATCTACAGCCAGCAGTACTTTGTCCAGTCAACAGCCCCTGCCACTGGTGCTCTCTGACCTCGGCTAGGGCTTTTAATGTGTCTCACTTTAACACACACAGTGTACAGGGCCTTCCCATTCGTCTCCTCCAACATTCCCTAGCTTGGGAGTCCCTCTACCCTCCTGCCAATGCCCATCTGCAGCAGTCTCGCCCACAGCGAGGGAAACGTTGCCTCCTCAGCTCCTCGTGGTTCATCAAAATAGGGATAGAGAGATACAGAAGTCATTAATGCATTAATGGAGAGAGAGAGTGACAGAGTTAGAGGAAGATAGTGAGAGAGATAGATAGAGCAAGAGAGAGAGAGAGAGAGAGAGAGAGAGAGAGAGAGAGAGAGAGAGAGAGAGCTACTGAAGGGGCAGTGCAGAGTGGGTTTAACATGGTGATGGGACCTGTGAGTGGCCTTCATTTATTTTATCATCCAAAAGGAAACTCAGATTTTATCACTCTGCTTTTATGAGGCAGTTAAAAAGGCCACTAGCGGCCGTCTATAAATACCCCACCTGCCGAGACCCTCGGCTCTAACAGCCCCACTCTTTCTCCGACCGGACCCCGAGGCCCTGCCCATAACAGAGTCCAATGAAAGTGGCGTGGGTCCCTTTGAGAGCACAGTGAGGACGTGGGGGGGGGGGTTCTGATCTGACCAGCACAGGGACACCAGGCCTTTGAAGATAAAAGTGCTGTTGGTCTTGATTCATCTCATGTTGATGATATTATAGCAGGGGGGCTGAGGGGACTGTGGGGGGCCAATAACGGAGAGGGCAGCACTTTGTAATCACAAGAACGTAGAATATTCATCGCTCTTCTTGGAGATGTTCCAATGGCTGAAATGAAAGGAGTGGCATTGTGTGCAGCTCAGACAATTGTGTAGTTATGCAGTTGCCTATCCTTGAAATGACACAAAATTGGATGCTCTGGACCAGTGGCACATGAGCTTAAGGTCACCTTGCTCACTGCCAAGTGTCAGCCAGAGGGGTGTGAAAGGATATGTGTTCTCTGCAGTGATGGGGCTCCATCCGGTAACATGCTTTAATGGATGCCAGTGAAATCCTCAGAGCAATGTTCAGAGAGGCCTAAAAGCAATAGGAGAATGTGAAGGGTTAAAGCGCTCCCTCGGTGTCCTCCATAGGCTGACTTTTCCGAGAGGTTTCCCGGAGGAGTACTCCTTCATGACCACGTTCCGTATGATCAAGAACACGGTGAACAAGGTGTGGAACCTGTGGCAGGTGGTGGACGAGGACGGTCTAAAGCAGGTGGGGATGAGGCTGAACGGAGACCAGCAGGCTCTGGAGTTCTTCCTGACCACGGTGGACGGAGACCTGCAGACCGTCACCTTCCGGGGCCTCTCTGTGCTCTTCAACACCAAGTGGCACAAGGTGATGGTCGGCGTGGAGACCCAGCTGGTCACTCTGTACGTGGACTGCCAGCCCGTCGACCAGAAGCCCATCAAGAGCAAAGGCTACGTCAACACCGAGGGGGACACTCTGATCGGACGACTGGACAGTGACCCCAACACTTCTGTGGTGGTAAGATTTAACAGGGCACTGGAAATACTACAAAACAGTGGGTGTGCCCCCTAGGGGGGACTTTGTGCTATTACATTAATAGGACAATCATAGCCATAACATTAACACAACATGGGAAATATAATTATTAATAAACGTCATCGTCGTACCACAAAATACAGCTCTGACAATTTGAGGCATGGACTCCACCAGACTTCTGCAGGTGTCCTGTTGTCTCTAGCACCAAGACGTTATCAGCAGATCCTTTAAAGCAACACTAGGTTATATTTTTACCGTAAAATTACAGCTACAAAATCATGGTATGCTCCACTGAGCTGTAATAGGTAGAATAGCATCTCTATAGGTGCTATCCCATGCTCAGCACTGCAGAAACTGCACTATGTAACTTTTCATGGAGGGTAGAAAACCACCCGCGACCCACTTGATTTCAGGCCCATCAAAGTGCTGCTTTAATATTTCTCCTTCTTCAAACGTCATTTTCAAGGACTGACTGTTCACTCACTGCCTCATATACCGCACCCCGTCTGCAGGGGGCACTGTAACCTCATGGTTTTATTTTTGTAGCTGATACATCTACGTAGCTAAGGATAGTAGTGCCTATGTGAACACATTTGTAAACACTGAACGAATATTTTCAAGATATTTTCATTTAAGAATGCGAAATGATGCCATGTTTGTTTGTTTGTTTGTTTGTGTACAGTTTGAGTTGCAGTGGATGCTGATCCACTGCGACCCGAAGAGAGCGCAGAGAGAGAGCTGCACTGAACTGCCCCAAACTGAGGTAATCCCACTAACCCCTCTGTCACTGCAGCTTTACCTCGCCGTGCATCACAGAGACTGGTCAATAGCAGAGTCCATTTACATTCAGACCACCTCAGTGTCCAGCCATAGACTTGCTTTACACTCTTAATAAGACAATAAAGGTGCTACACAAGGTTCTCTGAGAGAAGAACCCCTTTTGGTTTCGTAAAGAACCGTTTTTTTTGCTGAAATCCTTTAAAACGGTAAACAACCTTAAGATGAAGTTCTTCACTCTCACACATCTATTAAACAAACGTGTTTCATTACGGAACCAAACGTAGCGCTCAAAGAACCCTCCTTTATTTTTTGGGAGTGTATTCCACCTCTCGGTTTATGTACTGTACAATAAGTGTCCCTCTGTCCGAACATAAATAGCCTTCAAATACAAAGTAAGCTGGTACACTGTCAGACCAACTGTCACTGTGGTGTGGTACCCTCAAGAACACACATACAGTACCTTTAATTAGGGAGCGTAATTGTTCCTAATTATATTGTAATTGCAGATGTTAATATTGTGTTGTTTTCGTTCACCCCGTTTCATCTCCAGGACTTTTATTATTATATTATTTTATTTGACACAGTTGTATAATGAAAGATTACAGAGATCCCCCTCTCCTTCTGGAGGCGAGAATGTAATGAACCTTTAGGGAACACAACTGGACTCTAACACCACTTCTGTGCCTTCTGTTCTAGTGACATTAATGTACTTCTACCATGCCTTTTCTTCTGAGAGTGTAGAGAGAATATTCACTGTGGTGTTTGATGTATTACCCAGTGATGTATTGTGTTTACTGCATTATTTATTCTCCCCTCAGCAGCTCATACAGGCTGCGATATTTAGCTGATGGTTACCGTGTCCCTAAACTGAGCAGCAGAGTAGTCTTCTAGAAAGACGCAGCTGCAGTGTGTGATGTAGAGGAGAGTGGGACACAGCAATGTACAGGGTGGGCAATTTATACGAATACACCTTAATAAAATGGGAATGGTTGGTGATATTAACTTCCTGTTTGTGGCACATTAGTGTATGGGAGGGGGGAAACTTTTAAAGATGGGTGGTGACCATGGCGGCCATTTTGAAGTCAGCCATTTTGGATCCAACTTTTGTTTTTTCAATGGGAAGAGGGTCATGTGACACATCAAACTTATTGGGAATTTCACAAGAAAAATAATGGTGTCCTTGGTTTTAAAGTAACTTTATTCTTTCATGAGTTATTTACAAGTTTCTGACCACTTATAAAATGTGTTCAAAGTGCTGCCCATTGTGTTGGATTGTCAATGCAACCCTCTTCGCCCACTCTTCACACACTGATAGCAACACCACAGGAGAAATGCTAGCACAGGCTTCCAGTGTCTGTAGTTTCAGGTGCTGCACATCTTGATGGTATGGTGTGGTATATGGGGTACAAAGATAGTGGGGCCATTCTTCATCAATGGAAACCTCAAGGCCACTGGATATGCGAAATTGCTACATGATGATGTGTTTCCCTCTTTATGCACTGAAGCTGGCACGTTCCCTGGGTTTTTCCAGAAAGATGGTGCACCACCACATTATGGGTGTCAGGTCCGAGCATTCCTAGATGAACAGTTTCCTGGAAAGTGGTCGTCGTGGGCCAGTTGAATGGTCCCCAAGGTCTCCTGATCTGACCCCCTTAGACTTTTATCTTTGGGATCATCTGAAGGCAATTGTCTATGCTGTGAAGATACGAGATATGGGTTGCATTGACAATCCAACACAACGGGCAGCACTTTGAACACATTTTATAAGTGGTCTGAAACTTGTAAATACCTCATGAACGAATAAAGCACACCATTTTTTTTCTTGTGAAATTCCCAATAAGTTTGATGTGTCACATGACCCTCTTCCCATTGAAAAAACAAAAGTTGGATCCAAAATGGCCGACTTCAAAATGGCCACCATGGTTACCACCCATATTTAAAAGTTTCCCTCTCTCATATACTAATGTGCCACAAACAGGAAGTTAATATCACCAACCAATCCCATTTTATTAAGGTGTATCAATAGGTGTATCAATATAAATGGCCCACCCTGTTTATATATATATATATATATATATATATATATATATATATATACACATATATACGGTATTTTATTAGAAAATTATTTGCAGAAAGAAAAAACCCATGATACACTTCACCTTGGGTTTCTGTGCCCCACTCTACTGTAACCCCTTTGAATGACACATATTCATAATTAATGGTCCCATACATTAAACCTCGGTCATCATGTAATTTATAGGACAATGTTAACCCTTAAGGCCAGTTTCCCCAACAGGGATTACACCTGGTCTTCAACTAAACTGCATTTTAATACAGTTGGAAATGAGGATGCGTGTATGATTTGTAGCGAGCTGCTCTGAGTACAGCTGTGGGTGGGACATAGTTTAATATCAGTTTAGATTCGACTGAACTGTGAAAAGAAAAAAAAATCCAAACTGGGAGCTGTTAATCAGAATCTATAACCACTGTCAGGTTACAGAGTGAAAACAGAGTACACACACATTCTGCCGTCTGCGAGACCTTGCTCGTGTTTTACACTGACGACAGGCTTCATTCCTCTTTGGGAAACTGGCCCTCGGCTCGTCGCAGGCTTTAACGTCATCTGTTTCTAACTGTACAGGCTCTGAAGGCTTCGCTAGCATAAAGGCAATGGTTTACATTTCTTCTTGCAGCCGCTGACCAATCACTGCTGATGATTTGAACATGTGATGCTTTGTTTCTGATTCTGCTGGTGAGGTGTTGGGTGGCATTTTTTTTTTCACTAACTCTGCCAATGATTTTTCTATTCTCTCCCTGTGCTTCTTTAGATGTATGCCAATGCGGAGGTATTTGATTTTCAATTTACTTTTTTTATTATTATTTATTTATTTTAATTATTATTATTTTCTTAAGCAAATAATCTACTCCAGTGCTTTGTTGCTTAATTGCTTTCTGCTGTTACTTAACGGTGTTCTCCCATCGGCCCAAATGTGACAAGTTAATAAAATCATGATAATTACCCATTATCCAACATTTAAAAAGAGATTAGCTTCATTGATGAATGCTTTGAGTTCTTTAGAATGAGGCAGAGTCCAAAGTGTAAAAGGCTATGACTCGTATAAGTTAGTATGTAGTTTATCACGTCTTGTCCCGTGTCTTTATTGTTGTTCCTTGACATATATAAAAACTATCTTTCAGGCCTGCGTTACAACACATTGGTAGTTATGAAATGAGTGTAAAATACAAAGAAACATTGAGAGACTGTGCAAAGAGTTAATGAAACCAGAATGCAAAGATATGCAAATCATTGAATATATTTAATTGAAAACAGTACAACTTCAAATGTTGCAACAGAAGAAACTGTGTTGTTTTTGTAAAATATTTGCCCATTTTAAATTTAATTTAAATTTAATTTTTTTGCCCAAAAAAAATGGGGGCCGGGTGAGAAAGGGCTGGTAAAGTGGTGTAATCCTGCAGGTTCGGTTTAGTGAGGTTAGGTTACCTGCCAACAGGTCAGTAACAGACCAGGGTTAATAACAACATCTCAGAGAGGTTGAGTCTTTCAGTAGATTGAAGGAAAGGATTCACCACTATCTGAAAGACTGCATGGAGATTTCATCGCCTACAGCACATAACATCATTAAAATATTCAGAGAACCCAGACAGTTCATTCAGACTTGCTGCCATCCAGATGACATCTTTTTCAGGGAAAAATTCTTGCTTATTTCAACAACTGTCAATATTTGGTGCAATGTGAAAAGATATGTCTAAGGGGATATCTACAATGTTGAGCAGCTGGAATCTTGTAACAAGCAAAAAATCATCTCACTTTTTTAAAACTACAGCAACTGGTCTCCTCAGTTCCCAAACACTTAGAGTGTTGTTAAAAGGAGAGGTGATGCAACACAATGAGCAACATAACATTTTTATTTATTTATTTATTTTTAATTTAGTAACAACTTTAAAATGGGCAAATATTTTTTAAAAAACAGTATAATTTTTCAGTTTGTCATGTGTGTGGAGAAACGTGGGTGCAAATGTCTTTATTATATGTTTAAACATTTAATTAACTTATTTAAATGTTATTAAAGTAACATACATTAACAAATAGAGAGCAAAAACCTCCAGATGTCTCTCCAATGAGGAGAGAGAGAAGAGAAAGAGAGAGAGAGAGAGAGAGAGAGAGAGAGAGGAGAGAGAGAGAGAGAGAGAGAGAGAGAGAGGAGAAAGAGAGAGAGAAAGAGATAGAGAGAGAGAGAGAGAGAGAGTAGCTTAATCATTTATAGACATTGGTAAATACATTAGACCGGTTTCGAGGACAAAACCAGAATTCAGAGAAACAAATGGCGAGGAAATTTCTTCTGAATTTTATAAAAAATGTTTTTAATTACAATCGTGTACTTCACCTTTAAAACCAACTGAGACAAATGAGCAAATGAACACAGGACTGAGACGAAGAATAACCAAGAACTAAACACTGAAAAAGAGAAAACAGACGAGCAGAAAAAAACAGACTGAGACAGACAACCAAACTGACAGCTCCAAAAACAGAAGTTTCAGAAACTGAACTTGGACTAAATCGGGTGAAAGGGAAATGTTTGTGTGCACATGAAACCACCTTTTAAAAGAAAAAAAAAAAAAAATAATAATAATAAAAATTAGATGGACAGCTTCAAGGCTCCATGATGCTTCATCTGACCACAGCAAATCACAGCCTAAGAACGACAAACCAAAATCCAGGTTAAGAAAATTAGAGGCACAAGGTCAAAGGCCACAGCAGAAAGAACATAAAATAATAAAAATAAATCATTAAAAAAAATGTTATAAATATCAAGAGAGACCAAAAACCCCCAAGAACCAGAAAACGAATGAATGATGGACAACACTGAGACTATGTTCTATGATCTATTGTCATTTCCATAAATACCCCAGTGATATTAATTAGAATAAAACACATGACACTATCTAGAAAAGACACGCCAGCAAAACTAGATCTTCTATTCAGACACTGTTGTGTAGGTATTTTCATTGCACTCATTTTTGCTGCACCTCTCGTTCCGTTCAGCCTGACCCAAAACCAATCCCGGGACCTGCTGGACCTCCCGGACCCCCGGGGCCTCCAGGACCACAAGGAGAGGATGGTCGTGATGGATCAGATGTAAGTTCTCCTTCTTGTTTCAGCCTATATGTTTTAGACCTTCACGTTTCCTGTTATGTTTTATGACTACAACCCGACACACCCACCAGCCATAACCTCAGTATGGTCCTCCTTTGTGCTGGTGCGAGTGGATCAGACACAGCAGTGCTGCTGGAGTTTAAACCCTGTGTCCACTCTCTGTCCACTCTGTAAGACACTCCTCCCTCATTGGTCCACCTTGTAGATGTAAAGTCAGAGTGTAAAGACAGTGTGTGTCGGTCGTCCTCTACTCCTTCATCAGTGACACAGTATGCCCCTTGAAAACTCTAGCAGCACTGCTGTGTCTGATCCACTCTACACCAGCACAACACACACTAACACACCACCACCACGTCAGTGTCACTGCAGCGCTGAGAATGATCCACCACCACATCACACCTGCTCTGTGGAGGTCCTGTGGGAGAATCCTTTAAAAATGTAATTCTCACCTCATGTCATTGCCCTGGAGCCTGGTGTTCACACTGCAGTGGTCAGAGAAGGTCATCTGTTGTCTTTTTTAGCCCTGTCCTTTGAGCCTGGTCTCATTATTCTTCTCACTGATGGGGCTTTAATGAGACGGAGGATGTTGTTTTCCCTGCTCTCCAGATTTGTGGAGCACCTCGTTAGGGATCTATTCCGAGGTTCTCTGCTATAGCTCCTGTTCATTGGAGACTCAGCCTCATGTGTCTGCTCTCACTGATCGGTTTTCACAGTGTGTCGCTTGTTTCTTGGTTTTATTCCAGGGCCTTCCGGGCACCCCAGGCGTTCATGGAGCACCGGTGAGTACCACAGTGCCTTCCAGCATGAGAATGAGCGAAGAAGACCTTTTAAAAGTTAACAAGAGCGTAACCTCAGGGGCACTACAGCTGAAACTTCACTGTTTCCTTACTATCACCTCACCAATCGTGCTGAATAAGTATGAGCCCTGGCTGGTGCATGACTTTCAGCTCATACAAAAGTTTCATATGACATCTATTACGTATACACATTTACACATGCTGAAGTTAGCAGAAAAGTTGTATATCACACATTTATAGGACTTTTGGTGCTGTTGTTAGGCAGGGTTTTCTCTGGGTGACTGTCTGTGAGGAGTGTGGTGTGTTCTCCCTGTGTCTGTGTGGGTTTCCTCCAGGTGACTGTCTGTGAGGAGTGTGGTGTGTTCTCCCTGTGTCTGCGTGGGTTTCCTCCGGGTGTCGGTCTGTGAGGAGTGTGGTGTGTTCTCCCTGTGTCTGTGTGGGTTTCCACCGGGTGACTGTCTGTGAGGAGTGTGGTGTGTTCTCCCTGTGTCTGTGTGGGTTTCCTCCGGGTGTCGGTCTGTGAGGAGTGTGGTGTGTTCTCCCTGTGTCTGTGTGGGTTTCCTCCAGGTGACTGTCTGTGAGGAGTGTGGTGTGTTCTCCCTGTGTCTGCGTGGGTTTCCTCCGGGTGTCGGTCTGTGAGGAGTGTGGTGTGTTCTCCCTGTGTCTGTGTGGGTTTCCACCGGGTGACTGTCTGTGAGGAGTGTGGTGTGTTCTCCCTGTGTCTGCATGGGTTTCCTCCGGGTGACGGTCTGTGAGGAGTGTGGTGTGTTCTCCCTGTGTCTGTGTGGGTTTCCTCCGGGTGACTTTCTGTGAGGAGTGTGGTGTGTTCTCCCTGTGTCTGCGTGGGTTTCCTCCGGGTGACTGTCTGTGAGGAGTGTGGTGTGTTCTCCCTGTGTCTGCATGAGTTTCCTCCGGGTGACTGTCTGTGAGGAGTGTGGTGTGTTCTCCCTGTGTCTGCGTGGGTTTCCTCCGGGTGACTGTCTGTGAGGAGTGTGGTGTGTTCTCCAAGTGTCTGCATGAGTTTCCTCCGGGTGACTGTCTGTGAGGAGTGTGGTGTGTTCTCTCTGTGTCTGTGTGGGTTTCCACCGGGTGACTGTCTGTGAGGAGTGTGGTGTGTTCTCCCTGTGTCTGTGTGGGTTTCCTCCAGGTGACTGTCTGTGAGGAGTGTGGTGTGTTCTCCCTGTGTCTGCGTGGGTTTCCTCCGGGTGACTGTCTGTGAGGAGTGTGGTGTGTTCTCCCTGTGTCTGTGTGGGTTTCCTCCGGGTGACGGTCTGTGAGGAGTGTGGTGTGTTCTCCCTGTGTCTGTGTGGGTTTCCACCGGGTGACTGTCTATGAGGAGTGTGGTGTGTTCTCCCTGTGTCTGTGTGGGTTTCCTCCGGGTGACGGTCTGTGAGGAGTGTGGTGTGTTCTCCCTGTGTCTGTGTGGGTTTCCACCGGGTGACTGTCTGTGAGGAGTGTGGTGTGTTCTCCCTGTGTCTGCATGGGTTTCCTCCGGGTGACTGTCTGTGAGGAGTGTGGTGTGTTCTCCCTGTGTCTGTGTGGGTTTCCTCCGGGTGACTTTCTGTGAGGAGTGTGGTGTGTTCTCCCTGTGTCTGCATGAGTTTCCTCCGGGTGACTGTCTGTGAGGAGTGTGGTGTGTTCTCCCTGTGTCTGTGTGGGTTTCCTCCAGGTGACTGTCTGTGAGGAGTGTGGTGTGTTCTCCCTGTGTCTGTGTGGGTTTCCTCTGGGTGACTGTCTGTGAGGAGTGTGGTGTGTTCTCCCTGTGTCTGCGTGGGTTTCCTCCGGGTGACTGTCTGTGAGGAGTGTGGTGTGTTCTCCCTGTGTCTGCATGAGTTTCCTCCGGGTGTCGGTCTGTGAGGAGTGTGGTGTGTTCTCCCTGTGTCTGTGTGGGTTTCCTCCAGGTGACTGTCTGTGAGGAGTGTGGTGTGTTCTCCCTGTGTCTGCGTGGGTTTCCTCCGGGTGTCGGTCTGTGAGGAGTGTGGTGTGTTCTCCCTGTGTCTGTGTGGGTTTCCACCGGGTGACTGTCTGTGAGGAGTGTGGTGTGTTCTCCCTGTGTCTGTGTGGGTTTCCTCCGGGTGTCGGTCTGTGAGGAGTGTGGTGTGTTCTCCCTGTGTCTGCATGGGTTTCCTCCGGGTGACGGTCTGTGAGGAGTGTGGTGTGTTCTCCCTGTGTCTGTGTGGGTTTCCTCCGGGTGACTTTCTGTGAGGAGTGTGGTGTGTTCTCCCTGTGTCTGCGTGGGTTTCCTCCGGGTGACTGTCTGTGAGGAGTGTGGTGTGTTCTCCCTGTGTCTGCATGAGTTTCCTCCGGGTGACTGTCTGTGAGGAGTGTGGTGTGTTCTCCCTGTGTCTGCGTGGGTTTCCTCCGGGTGACTGTCTGTGAGGAGTGTGGTGTGTTCTCCAAGTGTCTGCATGAGTTTCCTCCGGGTGACTGTCTGTGAGGAGTGTGGTGTGTTCTCTCTGTGTCTGTGTGGGTTTCCACCGGGTGACTGTCTGTGAGGAGTGTGGTGTGTTCTCCCTGTGTCTGTGTGGGTTTCCTCCAGGTGACTGTCTGTGAGGAGTGTGGTGTGTTCTCCCTGTGTCTGCGTGGGTTTCCTCCGGGTGACTGTCTGTGAGGAGTGTGGTGTGTTCTCCCTGTGTCTGTGTGGGTTTCCTCCGGGTGACGGTCTGTGAGGAGTGTGGTGTGTTCTCCCTGTGTCTGTGTGGGTTTCCACCGGGTGACTGTCTATGAGGAGTGTGGTGTGTTCTCCCTGTGTCTGTGTGGGTTTCCTCCAGGTGACTGTCTGTGAGGAGTGTGGTGTGTTCTCCCTGTGTCTGCGTGGGTTTCCTCCGGGTGACTGTCTGTGAGGAGTGTGGTGTGTTCTCCCTGTGTCTGTGTGGGTTTCCTCCGGGTGACGGTCTGTGAGGAGTGTGGTGTGTTCTCCCTGTGTCTGTGTGGGTTTCCACCGGGTGACTGTCTATGAGGAGTGTGGTGTGTTCTCCCTGTGTCTGTGTGGGTTTCCTCCGGGTGACGGTCTGTGAGGAGTGTGGTGTGTTCTCCCTGTGTCTGTGTGGGTTTCCACCGGGTGACTGTCTGTGAGGAGTGTGGTGTGTTCTCCCTGTGTCTGCATGGGTTTCCTCCGGGTGACTGTCTGTGAGGAGTGTGGTGTGTTCTCCCTGTGTCTGTGTGGGTTTCCTCCGGGTGACTTTCTGTGAGGAGTGTGGTGTGTTCTCCCTGTGTCTGCATGAGTTTCCTCCGGGTGACTGTCTGTGAGGAGTGTGGTGTGTTCTCCCTGTGTCTGTGTGGGTTTCCTCCAGGTGACTGTCTGTGAGGAGTGTGGTGTGTTCTCCCTGTGTCTGTGTGGGTTTCCTCTGGGTGACTGTCTGTGAGGAGTGTGGTGTGTTCTCCCTGTGTCTGCGTGGGTTTCCTCCGGGTGACTGTCTGTGAGGAGTGTGGTGTGTTCTCCCTGTGTCTGCATGAGTTTCCTCCGGGTGACTGTCTGTGAGGAGTGTGGTGTGTTCTCCCTGTGTCTGCGTGGGTTTCCTCCGGGTGACGGTCTGTGAGGAGTGTGGTGTGTTCTCCCTGTGTCTGCGTGGGTTTCCTCCGGGTGACTGTCTGTGAGGAGTGTGGTGTGTTCTCTCTGTGTCTGCGTGGGTTTCCTCCGGGTGACTGTCTGTGAGGAGTGTGTTGTGTTCTCTCTGTGTCTGCGTGGGTTTCCTCCGGGTGACTGTCTGTGAGGAGTGTGGTGTGTTCTCTCTGTGTCTGTGTGGGTTTCCTCCAGGTGCCCAGATTTCTTCCCACGGTCCAAAAACACACGTTGGTCGGTGGATTGGCGACTCAAAAGTGTCCGTAGGTGTGAGTGAAGGTGTGAGTGTGTGTCACCCTGTGAAGGACTGGCGCCCAGTGATTCCGTCTTTCCAACTGGAAAGTGGTCACAGACAATGAATGAATGAAAATTAATAACTAGAAAAAAAATGCAGTGATGATTTTTAATGAACAAGATCTACACACAAGTGCATTGTGTCAGATGATGAAATGTGTGAGTATCTTAGGTTTACACTTCAGTACTCTGCAGTGCAGACAGTGAGGGTCTCTGTAGTTAGGACTGAGAGAGACAATGAGGGACGGTGGGAGACAGTGAGAGACCCTCGTGAGGAGGGGCTGTCACTGACCGGGTCCATTATATATGGAGGAGATGAGCAAACCAGAGACTGAACCTGCACTTGGGTGGTCTCCTGGAGAAGGATCGAAACCTGGGTTAAACGTTACAGTGTTAATATGTTGTAGCTGAACTTTTAAAACAACAAATAAAATCAATCTGCAGCCCTCAGACTCGTGGCCAGTGCTGAGAAAGGTGTAAGGACAGTGGTCCAGAGAATAAACAGTGTCTGGGAGGACAGACCACCTCAGACGAGAGTGTCTCTAATTGATTTATCACGGACTGACCGAGCTGCAGCGTAACCAAGCAACAACATCCACAGTGATGAAGCTGTTTTTGTTTTGCTCTCTGTGTGTGTGTGTGTGTGTGTGTGTGTGTGTGTGTGTGTGTGTGTGTGTGTGTGTGTTTCAGGGCAGTAAAGGAGAGCCGGGTGAGATTGGTCTCCCAGGTCAGAGGGGTTTACCGGGACTTCCAGGACAAGTTGTAAGTGCCAAGATACGATCAGAACTCACACATAGACACTAGTACTTAATGTATTACACAAGGGATGGTCTGTGAATGTATTTATCACTCTGAGGGGACCTGAGCTTCCTACAGTGTATTATAACTAGAGTAACTATAGTAAAAAATAATATCAAGAACGACACAGGAGTTTACACTGTGTCTTATTTGTTTGTGCAGGGGCCAATGGGACCAATGGGGCCGATGGGGCCACGGGGGCCTGTGGGAGAGAGGGTAAAAACACTCATCACAAAACACTCATTTTAAATGTATTCCTGAGTGATTCGTGAGCGGATTCATGAAGCGTGTGTGAGTGAGCGAATGAGTGTGTGTTCGTGTGTTAACGAGAGGTCATGTGAATGTGTTAGTGAGTGGGTGAATGAATGAGTGAGTGAGTGAATGGGAGAGTGAGTCTGTGTGGATGAGAGGCCATGTGAATGTTTGAGTGAGTGGGTGAACGACTGAAGGTGTGAGTGAGTGAGTGAGTGAGTGAACAAACGGAAGAGTGAGTCTGAATGGATGAGAGGTCATGTGAATGTGTTAGTGAGTGGGTGGACAACTGTAGGAGTGAGTGAGTGTGTGAATGAGTGAGTGAGTGAATGGGGGAGTGAGTCTGTGTGGATGAGAGGCCATGTGAGTGAGTGAGTGAGTGAGTGAGTGAACAAACGGAAGAGTGAGTCTGAGTGGATGAGAGGTCATGTGAATGTGTTAGTGAGTGGGTGGACAACTGTAGGAGTGAGTGAGTGAGTGAGTGAGTGAATGAGTGAGTGAGTGAATGGGAGAGTGAGTCTGTGTGGATGAGAGGCCATGCAAATGTGTGAGTGGGTGAATGAGTGAGTGAATGTGTGAATAAGTGAATCAGTGAGTGAATGGGAGAGTGAGTCTGTGTGGATGAGAGGTCATGTGAATGAGTGAGTGAGTGCGTGAACGACTGAAGGTATGAGTGAGTGAGTGAGTGAACAAACACGAGAGTGAGTCTTAGTGGATGAGAGGTCTTGTGAATGAATGTATTAGTGAATGACTGAAGGAGTGAGAGAGTAAATGACAGAGTGAGCAAATGAACGAGTGAATACATGAATGAATGAGTGAGTGAATTACAAACTTGTAAGATGATCCAGGTGATATGTTTTGCTTTATGTCTGTTCTGGACACAGGGTCTCCAAGGGTTTCCAGGACCAGCTGGACCTCCTGTAAGTTCCTTTAGTGATTCACACACACATTAATATATAATTAACCTCTTTATTAATTGTTAGGATTCTACAGTGCCACTCTGAAGACAAGTCATCTGTTTGTTTATTTGCTTCTCTCTCTCTCTCTCTCTCTCTCTCTCTCTCTCTCTCTCTCTCTCTCTCTCTCTCTCTCTCTATCTCTCTCTCTCTCTCTCTATAGGGGCCTGAGTCAGTAGGACCTCCTGTATGTATATTATTATTTTTATTTATTTAAACTTGTCTATTCAGGGTGTAGTATGTTTCTTTACATATTTTTATTTGGGAAAACAGTAGGGCAGTGTTTATCTGTAAGTCTTCTAGACAACTACATTAGCCCTTCACCAGAGTGATCCCTGAACCACACCAGGATTTACCCACACAGACACAAGTCTGGGGCCCCGTGGTCCAATGGCATGGCTGATGAGACTTAATAAAAATAAGAAACAAACAACAATATTTTACAATTTCTAAAAACCATTCTCTTTCAGGGACCTCCGGGAAAGCCTGGGACCCCGGGAGACGAGGGAAACATCGGCCCTGAGGTCAGTGACTTACCTGCATCACTAACACCCGCCGGTCAAAAGTTTAGGGAACCCTAGTTCGTCCAGGAATTGTGTTTTCACTGCTTTCAACAGAGAGTGTGGAGGACTATTATGATAGAACTGGGAAGCTCCATCCATCTGTGAGTCTGAGCCCTCTGTCTGGACCCTGTGGTCATCTCCTGTGTTAGTGCACATGTCTAGAAAGCATTCGTATTTGGAAGACCTCTGCAAGACCCCTGGAAACTGTGGGGTCTTTGCAGTCAACACTTCAATCCTCATTCACAGACGTGCTGTGTGAGTTTAAATGCTTGATATTGGGGCCCACCAAGTGGAGTAGATTATGCTTAAAGTCTATGCCAATGTATACAAGGATGTGTGCAGGCACATGCTAATCATCTGTTAGCAATTGGTCCACAAACCTTAGAAAGGCAGAGGGTCGAGGCTGTTATTATTGCATTACAGAGTTCTCTCCTTGACCTAGATAATATCTCACAGGGACCCCCTGGACCAAGAGGAACCAGTGGACTTCCAGGACAGCCAGGACCACCCGGACCCCCAGGACCAGCAGTAAGTACATTTGCCAGATCCCTGTAACATCCCTGTAACAAGTTTATGTTTATGTTTATGGTTATTGTTAGGCATACTGTTAAGTTTAGGGTTACAGAACATTTTAGGGCTGATTTTTCATACTGGTTGCCACATGAACCCCCACAAATATAAATATTAAACATTTCATGAGTACCAGCTATATTTAATACACATTGTGCAAATTCTGGGAATGGTATTTTAGTCAGATTTATGAAATCACCTTGAGACCTGCTGGTACTTCCTTGACTGAGCAATTCTCCTAAGAATGTACACCCTTACCCTTCAGAATAAGGCCACACTTTCATTGTTCCGTTTCTGAGCTCCTGTTTTATTTTATGAGCTGATAATTCCCTGAAAGCCGTTTGATTCATGACTCTGGTCAGGCGCAGTACTGCAGCGCAGCTGCTGTTTGTCATGGCTCTGGTGCAGGGAATAGAGCAGACACAGCTGGATAATTCATCCTTCTCTGTAGTGTTGTTGGGTGTAATAGTCTCTCTGTGAGGTGGAGATAAGAGCTTTTTACTGCGGGTTAAGAGCTCAGGCCTGTGTAGGTGGGGGCACACATACACACACATACATAGGTCATATAATGTTACCTGTGTTTGTGTGTGTGTGTGTGTGTGTGTTTATATATTATCATATGTTCTGGAGCAAACCCTTATATCTCCAAGGACGTCTCTTGTTTTGATAAAGAATAACAGTGAAACAGTGAAAATACATAACTAGTACTGTGCTGATATTATGGGAGTAGTCTTGCTGCTGTAACTGTGTGGATGTACCTGTGCTTTGTTGGTACGGGTGCCTGTTTTGCTGTACCTGTGCTGTGTAGGTGTATGTGTCTGTGCTAATGCACATGTGCTGTTAGTGTGCATATGCTAGTGTAACTGTACTGTTTGTGAGTGTACCTGTGCTTCTGTAACTGTACTGTGTTTGTGAATGTACCTGTGCTACTATAACTGGAATGTTTGTGAGTGTACCTGTGCTACTGTAACTGTGTTGTGCTTGTGAGTGTACCTGTGCTTCTGCAACTGTGTTGTGCTTGTGAGTGTACCTGTGCTTCTGCAACTGTGCTGTGCTTGTGAGTGTACCTGTGCATCTGCAACTGTGCTGTGCTTGTGAGTGTATCTGTGCATCTGCAACTGTGCTGTGCTTGTGAGTGTATCTGTGCATCTGCAACTGTGCTGTGCTTGTGAGTGTACCTGTGCTACTGTAACTGTGCTGAGTTTGTGAGTGTACCTGTGCTTTTGCAACTGTGCTGTGCTTGCGAGTGTACCTGTGGTAATGCAACTGTGTTGTGCTTGTGAGTGTATCTGTGCTTCTGCAACTGTGCTGTGCTTGTGAGTATACCTGTGGTAATGCAACTGTGTTGTGCTTGTGAGTGTATCTGTGCTTCTGCAACTGTGCTGTGCTTGTGAGTGTACCTGTGGTAATGCAACTGTGTTGTGCTTGTGAGTGTATCTGTGCTTCTGCAACTGTGCTGTGCTTGTGAGTGTACCTGTGGTAATGCAACTGTGTTGTGCTTGTGAGTGTATCTGTGCTTCTGCAACTGTGCTGTGCTTGTGAGTATACCTGTGGTAATGCAACTGTGTTGTGCTTGTGAGTGTATCTGTGCTTCTGCAACTGTGCTGTGCTTGTGAGTATACCTGTGGTAATGCAACTGTGTTGTGCTTGTGAGTGTATCTGTGCTTCTGCAACTGTGCTGTGCTTGTGAGTGTACCTGTGCATCTGCAAATGTGCTGTGATTGTGAGTGTATCTGTGCTTCTGCAACTGTGCTGTGCTTGTGAGTGTACCTGTGCATCTGCAACTGTGCTGTATTTGTGAGTGTACCTGTGCTTCTGCAACTGTGCTGTGTTTGTGAGTGTACCTGTGCATCTGCAACTGCAAGTGTACCTGTGCTACTGTAACTGTGCTGTTTTTGTGAGTGTACCTGTGCTAATGTAACTGTGCTGTGTGTGTGGATGTAACTGTGCTGTGCTTATGAGTGTACCTGTGCTAATGTAACTGTGCTGTGCTTGTGAGTGTACCTATGCTTCTGCAACAGTGTTGTGCTTGTGAGTGTACCTGTGCATCTGCAACTGCGCAGTGTTTCAGTGTACCTGTGCATCTGCAACTGTGCTGTGCTTGTGAGTGTACCTGTGCATCTGCAACTGTGCTGTGCTTATGAGTGTACCTGTGCTTCTGCAACTGTGCTGTGCTTATGGGTGTACCTGTGCTACTGTAAGTGTGCTGTTTTTGTGAATGTACCTGTGCTAATGTAACTGTGCTGTGTGTGTGGATGTAACTGTGCTGTGCTTATGAGTGTACCTGTGCTAATGTAACTGTGCTGTGCTTGTGAGTGTACCTGTGATAATGCAACTGTGCTGTGCTTGTGAGTGTACCTGTGCTAATGTAACTGCGCTGTGCTTGTGAGTGTACCTGTGCATCTGTAAATGTTCTGTGCTTGTGAGTGTACCTGTGCTACTGTAACTGTGCTGTGCTTGTGAGTGTACCTGTGCTAATGTAACTGTGCTGCGCTTGTAAGTGTATCTGTGCTTCTGCAACTGTGCTGTGCTTGTGAGTGTACCTGTGCATCTGCAACTGTGCTGTGCTTGTGAGTGTACCTGTGCATCTGCAACTGCGCTGTGTTTGAGTGTACCTGTGCATCTGCAACTGTGCTGTGCTTGTGAGTGTACCTGTGCTAATATAACTGTGCTGTGTGTGTGGCTGTAACTGTGCTGTGCTTGTGAGTGTACCTGTGCTAATGTAACTGTGCTGCGCTTGTAAGTGTATCTGTGCTTCTGCAACTGTGCTGTGCTTGTGAGTGTACAGGTGCATCTGTGCTAATGTAACTGTGCTGTGTGTGTGGCTGTAACTGTGCTGTGCTTGTGAGTGTACCTGTGCTAATGTAACTGTGCTGCGCTTGTAAGTGTATCTGTGCTTCTGCAACTGTGCTGTGCTTGTGAGTGTACCTGTGCATCTGCAACTGTGCTGTGCTTGTGAGTGTACCTGTGCATCTGCAACTGTGCTGTGCTTGTGAGTGTACCTGTGCATCTGCAACTGCGCTGTGTTTGAGTGTACCTGTCCATCTGTAACTGTGCTGTGCTTGTGAGTGTATCTGTGCTTCTGCAACTGTGCTGTGCTTGTGAGTGTATCTGTGCTTCTGTAACTGTGCTGTGCTCGTAAGTGTACATGTGCTACTGTAACTGTGCTTTTTTTGTGAGTGTACCTGTGCTAATGTAACTGTGCTGTGCTTGTGAGTGTACCTGTGCTTCTGCAACTGTGCTGTGCTTGTGAGTGTACCTGTGCTAATGTAACTGTGCTGTGTGTGTGGCTGTAACTGTGCTGTGCCTGTGAGTGTACCTGTGCTACTGTAACTGTGCTGTGCTTGTGAGTATACCTGTGCTTCTGCAACTGTGCTGTTTTTGTGAGTGTACCTGTGCTACTGTAACTGTGCTGTATTTGTGGGTGTATCTGTACTACTGTAATGATGCTGTGTTTACAGGGGCCTGCTGGTTCTGGAAATCCTGAAGGGAGTGGGGAGACTGTAAGTGCTTTCAGCTTTAACCTCCTTCCTTTATTAACAGTATATAGAACTGTATGCAACAACTCAGTCAGCATCTTAAATTCACCATTTTAAACATACCTCCAACATTAAGGACCCTTCAGTTGCATCCAGATTTTTACTTGTTGCTACAACTCCTTTCTCACTTAATTCTATATGCTCCGATATTATCCCAGATAGTGGAGTAATCTTCCGTGTGGCCAGAGTGCCCCTGCAATATGTATAATTAAGTATTTATCAACATAGAATGTATTTACATTACCATAAATGTCAATAACATAATTATTTATGCACTGACCAGTAGAAGGGACAGTGACCCTATGCTACAAAACCAAGAAGACAACCATGGGCTCAGGAGCTGCTGAATGCTTTTTCTCGTACTGGCTTCATTTTGAAATATCTGCGAATTGGGGCGTGCTTAATATAAATTATATGTAAAAGAGGGCAAGCTTGGCCATGTCTTTTCACACTCAGAAGCTAATCATATAATGAATATTTCTAAATCATGGAGCATCATTTGGTGCAATCACATCTATGATAGTGCCCACAAATCTGATGAATAAGGGCAGTCAGGTAACATTTTTGAATTGGTTTCTTATTAATAATTATTTTCAGAAACAAATCTAATACCAAACAACATAGCTTCTTAACAGTCGGCTATGGTTGCCGTGCAACAGAATGCTAAAAGTCTACGCAATGAAGATCATAGTTACCTCATTAAAATAGCTACTTGCTTGTTGTGTTTCTCTGGTATGAAACGACTGTTGTCTGTCTAGGACCCATGTCTAGAACCCAGTTTCTAATTTAGGTTTGTATTCTTAAAGTTTACTGGTGCATATTTACATATTAACAAATTATCCACATGAACTAGGGCTCAAATGTTGAAACTGTGTGTGAGACCTGATCCTAGAGAGATGGAGCTGTGTTCATGCTCAATGAGCTGAGGGTGAAGTGTAGAGCCCTTTAGTGTTTGTCTGCTAAGCTCTCTCTCTCTCTCTCGAGAATATGTGTCTGAAAGTGTGTGTGTATATATGTGTCTGCAGTGTCAAACAGTGTGTCCAGCTGGACCTCAGGGACTTCCTGGACTGCCAGGCATGAAGGTAGGAGTTAAAGGCTGAGGGACACAGAGAAGTAACATCACTTACACAGCTACACCTACCACTACTGCTTCACTGCTCTTAAAGCCTGTTTGTACCTCTCATACTGCACAACTGGGTGCTACTTTAATCATAGTGGAACCATCAGATCAGATGTAAGTTTGAAAAATTCCACAACAGGAAAACGTAACTGAGCTTAACACGCTTGCAGGAGAACACTAATTTGGATTGAAGAAAAACATTCTCAGGCTTTTGCACCTTTGGAGGTATTCTATTTGACACTGACGTGGTGGTTTTGTGTTGTTCTGGTGTAGAGTGGATCAGACACAGCAGTGCTGCTGGAGTTTAAACCTCTCAGAGTCTGGACTGAGAACAGTCCACCGACCAACAACACCCAGCCGACAGTGTCCTGTGTCACTGATGAAGGACTAGAGGACGAGCGACACACACTGTGCAGCGACAGATGAGCTACTGTCTCTGACTCTACATCTACAAGGTGGACCAACGAGGGAGGAGTGTCTCACAGAGTGGACAGAGAGTGGACACAGGGTTTAAAAACTCCAGCAGCACTGCTGTGTCTGATCCACTCAGCACTGCAGCACTGAGAATGCTCCACCACCCAAATCATACCTGCTCTGTGGGGGTCTAATGGGGATCCAATGAATTATGGGGTGGAGGGGGCAATGTAACAAAGTATGAAGAGCAACAGGTGAACTAACTGAACAAGTTGTCTATGAGTGAAGAAGGAGGTTTCTTCACACACTGCATGGTCACTGCACTGTGGTCATTATTCACTGTTGATCCTCAGGGACACAGAGGGCTGCCAGGTGTGGACGGGTTGCTAGGCGCCACCGGTGAAAAGGTGAGATCCAAGTGTGCATGAGAAATGAATTTAGAAGATCTGTTGTTGTAAAAATAGCTTCCTGTTTTAATTTGTGGTGTTTATGAGTTTAAGGACATTTACATATTACAGTAGCCTGTTAGGACCTGTTTAAATCCCAGAGCTGCAAGTTATACCTCATTTGCACATCAGTCAATTCTCAACCGCCTAGATCTTCAGTCTGAGCCCAAACAGAGCTGTAGGACTGCAGACAGTGTTCCAATTATGCATGATTATCTAATAATTATCCAAATATTTCTTCATTATTATTTCCCTTTTTTTTAAAGGGTGACACAGGAACAGTAGGAGAGCCAGGTCCTCCAGGACGTCCCGGAGAAGATGTAAGAAAATGATCTTCCATCAATGTACTTAGTCCACCGTAAGGACTAATAACACTGACCCTCGTTCATCGAAATTCCATATGGTCAATTCTGAACGAGCAAGCACAGCATTCGCTGACTGTTTTGACCTTCATCAGTTTCAGCTTTGGCCAAATTCCCATCTGGTTTGTGTGTGTGTGTGTGAATCTGAGCCGAACAGTTCAGCAACATGAAAAATAATTTAATTATTCATAACTCCCAACACCAACAAAACAATCATAACAATAAAACAGAATAAGACAGTAACTTATGGTACTTTTCCAATTCATGGTCCTTACTCTACTTGACTCTACTCAGTCCCTTTGCATTTCTAGCAGGTAAATCCGGTCCTTATCCTGGAATCAGGTTCTTGTTTAGTGGCTGTTCTCCCGTGGTTCAGAGCAAGCCGGGTAGGGACTAAACCGTGGCGTGTAAACCTTGCAGAGCGCTGATAGTCCAGAGAGAGTCGTCCCTGCAGACGACCAGCACCAACTCTCCATCTGTAAAATCTCCAGCTGCAGCAGAGATCACGTTTGTTTTTATCCGACTCACGACGGCAGCTCGTAAAATGACACCGTGGTCTTTTGAAGAGGTTCAAACGCTCCTCGGATCGGTGGCCGACGAAAGAATCCAGCGAGAGCTGGACGCTGCAACAAGGAAGGAACAAACTCTACTGATCTGTCTGAACTGATGACGGAACAACACTCCAATAACAACGCTTAACGTTACTGATATCTTTGTTGTGGTTTCCAAAGCCCACTGTTCCTGTTAGAGATGGGGTTTAGAGACGTCACCAGATACAGTTCAGGTGGAGGGGCTGTAGTAGTGGAACCAGGAACCAATAACGAGTTTGTACATCATTCTACGTGCTCAGACCTGTGCTCGCTCTTACACAGCTGTAATTAATAAAGGGCCAATGAATGGATTAAGTACACAACGTCCATTGACTGCATCAAACTAATGTGGAATGTATGTGTTTGTAGTATTAAATATGTCTTATTTTATTTTTCCTCAATTTATTTTCATGTCTCACAGGGTCAGAGAGGTCCTATAGGGCACCCTGGAGACCACGGAGAAAAGGGAGATCGGGTAAGAGCTTCAAGAAACTCAGGGAACATTTCTATCACTGAATTTAATCAAAGATTTACTTAGCTGCCACAACATGCATTCATTAGAAAACACGCAGCATTCATTTATAATCAACAGAATCCCAGTGTTTGTAGGGATTATGTTTCCCTCTTTGATCATGTAACATCCTTTTACCATTTATATGAGCATCTGATGGTCTCAAATGTACTGGACACAACACTACACTCACCCCCTGCTCCACAGCCCAGTGCTAAGGGCATCTATACCTTTCTAACTTACACTCCCATAACGTTCCATAATCCATAGCGTCCAGGGCACCCTCATTTGGTTTCTTTACTTTTCTATGGAGACAATAAAAGTTGAACAGCAGCGATCACTAATTTATATGGGATTTAACAATATAGTAAAACACAGTTGTATAATAGTTAAGACAAAAGCAAATGACACAGTTCTGGTTCTTAATGAAGTATCTGTGACCTGCTTTGGTCAAAACACCACAAGGATCAAACCCCACAGCAGCGTTCTCCCACTGTCTAAACAGCCATGTTCAAAGCGGTTGCTGTCAGCGCCTGTTCCTTTAAATGATAATGAGCCGCTCGCTGTTCACCCCGACCCCGAGCGCACAGCAGTGAGGAGCGAGGAGCAGAAGCTCTGGTTTTTAGTCATTTTCGCTCAGTTCTCTTTCTTCTCTGTTCTCCTTTTCTCCATTTTTACTCAGTATTTTTATTTCTCTTATTTTTTTCTTTGCTGCGTTTAACCTCGTCTTTGTGCTCGCACATAAAAGCGGGTCCAGTGCTGTGATTGGACAGAAAGGAGGGGGCGGGGTGATGCTAACGTCTCTGCTCTTGACTTCCGAAGCAGAGAAGTATTAGAAACAGCTCGTTTAGTGTGTGGGCTGGTGCACTCCAGATCCCCAGAGTAATGTGCACATGAGCTGAAAAAAGAATTATTTTATAACATATCCCCTATCTGACAAGAGCGAGTGAGGGCTGGTAATACAGTGAAAAATGGTGGTGAAGATCAGTTCCCACAGAGTAATCTCTGGCCTAAATCTCGTTCAATTTAGCTTCATCAGCACTTCCCAATAATTACATTTGCCTTTTAAAGCAGTATTGTTTTACACACCAAGCACTGGGCGCTCAACAGAGCAGAGAAGTGATTAAGCATCAGTGGTCTACGCTGCTCAGTGTGGAGCGGAGAGAAACCCAAATGATCTAAACCCTAATCCAACCCATAAATAAGTGGCTTCTATTCCCTACCACACCACTCCACTGTTTACATTCACACTTATACACTAGGAACTGATGTATTTCTCTGTGTGTGTTTGTTACTCAGGGTCCTCCAGGTTTTAACGGTATTCCGGGACCCACAGGACCACCAGGAGCTCCGGTAAACACACACTGTTTCACCGAACAGATCAAACGGCTGCCGAGCCGCATTAGCGTCCAGCAGGAGAGCGTAGCGGCCAGCTCTGACCTCTGTGATGTTTCTGAAAGAGCAGAGCGAGTCGCAGCGGTCAGGAGCCGAGGGTCAGGCTTTCAGAGATGAGCTCAAAGACCTCAAAGGACACCTCAGAGTCTCCTTTGGCTGGCGGAAATGTTTTATATGGAAAGGGTAGATGTTCTCAGAGAGGGTAAGATAAGGTACAGAGCCTCAGAATCAGCAGGGGTCAGAATACACTGAGGGTTCAGAGGGAGCCGTCTGAAATCGGGGCACTTGTTTTCGGCATCTATGGACATTTATTTTTCATTTAAAGGAACACTAGGTAAAATCAGGTATTTTTGCTCTTGAGCTCCCCCTACAGTTTTAGAGATTAATTCACGTTAACACCACTGTGCCCACCACCCAAATTTACATAGTGCAGTTTCTGAAGCTGCTGAGCCCAGAGTGGCATCTACAGGTGCTGTATTCTCCCTGTTACAGCTCAGCGGAGCATCACAATGATTTTGAATCTGGAATTCTGAGGTAAAAATACTACATAGAGTTGCTTTAAAGTGTCCTTCCATATGTCGATTAACCCCTTAATAACAGATCTCTCTTCACCAATCTTGCAGATGTAGAAATGATCAGTTAATTTGTTTGTTTTCAAATTACAGTGTCTTGTCTGATTCAGCCAAAGCTTAATGAAGTGTTGATTTGATTCAGTTTGTATTGAAATGACCTGTAAATCCTGTTGAGGTTTTGTGGTGTGTGTGTGTGTGTGTGTGTGTGTGTGTGTGTGTGTGTGTGTGTATAAAAGGGCATTGAAGGAATCAGAGGACGTGACGGACTCCCAGGGCCTAAAGGCGATGAGGTAAACAATATTTAAATTGTAATAATGGAAATGAACAGACTGTAATATGAATCCATGCTCTGTGTTTGTTTGCAGTTCTGAAAGACGGACTGGAATAAATATATTCTTACACCTTTATTTGTTTTCCGCATTACATTTTCACATGTTTATTTCAGGGAGCAGCCGGACCTGCAGGTGTGAGGGGTGCCACAGGTGCCAAAGGAGACGCTGTGAGTTCAGACACACTCTTCTTTTACCTCTATACTATTAAAGCACCTTGGGATATTGTTTTCACGTCACTGAACAGAGCCGAGTGAGTGATGTGATGAATAACTATAGATACTGCGATTAGCTATGTGATCATACATTACCAAGCTCAGGGTGCTTCTTAAATTCTACTAGAAAGGGAAAGGAATAAGACATTTTTATTGTTAAGGAATTTATCACATTTTTGTAGCAGCTAACTGACTTAGCCCACGATGCTAATTATTAGCTTTAGTCTGTTTATCTTAAGACTTCTGGTCGACGGTCTCCATCTGAGGTGCATCAAGCCACCTGTGACAGGCTATAGCTTGTTGTGTTCTGGTTCTAGGTTGTAGTTGAATGCTGTGGTAATGAAACATCGAGTGGCTCACTGCAGCGCTCAGAGATAATGATCCGTGCTCTGTGAATGTTGATGAATGTCAGAGTGTGAACGTTTACACTGCAGCTGACTGTTACTAACGTCCTGAGCTACTTTAACACAGACAGAAACAGAGCGTGGCGGCTGTGCAGTCACATAAACACCTGGCTGAATCACGGTCATTAAAACACACTCCCTCTCACTGTTACATTACTGTTACATCCACTGACAATGTGGATGAGAATGGTGAGGTTGATTATGATGTTGTTAATGAGGATGTTAATGATGATGAAGAGTATGAAGATGAGGATGAAGATAATGAGGTTGATTATGATGTTTATGATAATGAGGATGTTAATGATGATGAAGAGTATGAAGATGAGGATGAAGATAATGAGGTTGATTATGATGTTTATGATAATGAGGATGTTAATGATAATGAAGAATAAGAAGATGAGGATGAGGATAGTGAGGTTGATTATGATGTTTATGATAATGAGGATGTTAATGATGATATGACTATGAAGATGAGGATGATAATAATAAGATTGATTATGATGTTTATGATAATGATGATGAAAACTATGAGGATGAGGATAATGAGGTTGATTATGATGTTTATGATAATCAGGATGTTAATGACGATGATGACAATGAGGATAATGAGGTAGATTATGATGTTTATGATAATGAGGATGTTAATGATGAAGATGAGGATGAGGATAATGAGGTTTATTATGATGTTTATGATAATGAGAATTTTAATGATGATGATGATGACTATAAAGATGAGGATGAGGATAGTGAGGTTGATTATGATTATGTTAATGAGAATTTTGTTGATGACTGAAGATGAGGATAGTGAGGTTTATTATGATGTTTATGATAACGAGGTTGCTAAAGATGATGATGACTATGAAGATAAATATGATAATATTGAGGTTGATTATGATGTTTATGATAATGAGGATGTTAATGACGATGATGACTATGAAGATAAATATGATAATAATGAGGTTGATTATGATGTTTATGTTAATGATGATGAAAACTATGAGGATGAGGATAATGAGGTGGATTATGATGTTTATGATAATGAGGATGTTACTTAATGATGACTATGAAGATGAGGATGAGGATAATGAGGTCGATTATGATGCTTATGATAATGAAGATGTTAATGATGATGATGACTATGAAGATGAGGATGATGATAAGGAGGTTGATTATGATGTTTATGATAATGAGGATGTTAATGATGATGATAACTATGAAGATGAGAATAATGAGGTAGGTGCTAATGGTCATGGTGACTATGAAGAGAATGATGTATAAGAAGAAAGTCAGGAGTCAACTGATGATGAAGATGAGGATGAGGATACTGAGGTAGATGATGATGATAGTGATGTTTAATTATGATGATAATGATACTCATGAAGGTGAAGATGAGGGAGTTGACAGTGCAGAAGAAGGTAATCAGGTTGATGATGATGATGATGATGATGATGATGTGTTGACTCTAGGGGGAGCCGGGGAAACATGGTCTGGATGGAGCTGTCGGTCTGACAGGAGAGAAGGTGAGTGCCACTTCATTCAGTCTGAACAGCTGGTCATATTATTTTACCCATACACTGCACACCTCTGTTCACACATCCGGAGTCAGCGCTAACAATAAAGGTGCGGTGTGTAACATTTAGAGCCATCTAGTGGTGAAGTGGTAGATCACAGTAAATGGAATACCCCTCCCTCACCCCTCCCTTTCCAAGCTGATATCTCAGTGTAGAAACATGAAAGGCCAGTGTTAGAGCCAGTGTTTGGTTTGTCTATTGAGGGCTGCTGTAGAGGGGCATGCCGTGGTGGTCTCTGATGGTAGACCACTCGTTCCCTTTGTAGATATGGGGGGGTTCACTGAAACCGAAATACAAATGTTTACATCATGTATTCATCATCTGAGTTTCTTTTCATTTAAAAAGATGTTACATAAAAAATACATAGTGTTTGAGACCTAATGCTGTCCTTTCAGTTTGGAATCCTCTTCACCTCTCTTCATCTACACACACTTCATTGGCTCGTAGTAATTAATTTAACTCATTTCTGCTGATCTCAGGCCTGTAAATCAAGGTGTGTGTCAGTGAAACAATAGACTACAGATCAGTTTAAGGTGCTATATGGAGATTCTGTGTGTGTCTAACAGGGAGAACCTGGGCTGCCTGGAGCTGTCGGAGTCAGAGGCATCGTGGGCATTCCAGTGAGTGTGTTACTGTGTTCATCTGTCTATGTGTTAAGGGAGTATATATATATATATATATATATATAAAATCATAGATATAAAAACGTAGATAGATTGGAAGAAAATGTCTCTTTGTCTATTGAACTTAATGTATGCTTATACACACAAAAAAGCCTAATCTAATCCTTATATCCCAAAAATGGCAACATTTCAGGAAAAGGAAGTCGATTCTTAACTTTCAATTGAAGATAACTGTAGTTTATTTGTAAGTGATCCTGTTATTTGTAAGTAATCCTGTAATTTGTACGTAAAGCTGTAGTTTATTTGTACGTGATCCTGTAATTTGTAAGTAATCCTGTAATTTGTACGTAAAGCTGTAGTTTATTTGTAAGTAATCCTGTTATTTGTAAGTAATCCTGTAATTTGTACGTAAAACTGTAGTTTATTTGTAAGTAATCCTGTAATTTGTACGTAAAGCTGTAGTTTATTTGTACGTGATCCTGTAATTTGTAAGTAATCCTGTAATTTGTACGTAAAGCTGTAGTTTATTTGTAAGTAATCCTGTAATTTGTACGTAAAGATGTAGTTTATTTGTAAGTAATCCTGTTATTTGTAAGTAATCCTGTAATTTGTACGTAAAACTGTAGTTTATTTGTAAGTAATCCTGTAATTTGTACGTAAAGCTGTAGTTTATTTGTACGTGATCCTGTAATTTGTACGAAAAGCTGTAGTTTATTTGTAATTGATCCTGTAATTTGTACGTAAATCTTTAGTTTATTTGTAAGTGATGCTGTAATTTGTACGTAAATCTGTAGTTTATTGGTAAGTGATCCTGTAATTTGTACGTAAAGCTGTAGTTTATTTGTAAGTAATCCTGTAATTTGTACGTAAAGCTGTAGTTTATTTGTACGTGATCCTGTAATTTGTACGAAAAGCTGTAGTTTATTTGTAATTGATCCTGTAATTTGTACGTAAATCTGTAGTTTATTTGTAAGTGATGCTGTAATTTGTACGTAAATCTGTAGTTTATTGGTAAGTGATCCTGTAATTTGTACGTAAAGCTGTAGTTTATTTGTAAGTGATCCTGTAATTTGTACGAAAAGCTGTAGTTTATTTGTAAGTGATCCTGTAATTTGTACGTAAATCTGTAGTTTATTTGTAAGTGATCCTGTAATTTGTACATAAATCTGTAGTTTATTTGTAAGTAATCCCGTAATTTGTACGTAAAGTTTTAGTTTATTTGTAAGTGATCCTGTAATTTGTACGTAAATCTGTAGTTTATTTGTAAGTGATCCTGTAATTTGTACGTAAAGTTGTAGTTTATTTGTAAGTGATCCTGTAATTTGTACGTAAAGCTGTAGATTATTTGTAAGTGATCCTGTAATTTGTATGTAAATCTGCAGTTTATTTGTAAGTGAATCCCATTCATCTGTAAAGAACGGCTGGTGTTTTCATATGTGAAATGGACATAATATAATTGAGGTATGGAGGTAACAAGATGCTGCTTACGAGATTATTCAAAATAGCCTCAGTGTATTTAACAAATTATTCTTCTGTGGTTAGAGACACTGATGTTCATTAAACATGTTGAAAATCCACAGACTCTAGGTTCAAAACAAAATCGGGAAAGAAAACATGTTTTGCTCAGCAGCTTTGCTCTGGAACATGCTTCCAAAGTACAGCAAATGTAGCCCATCAGAAAGAGCTTTCTAAAACAAACTCAATCGATCAATCAATAAACCAGTCCTTGAATTCCTTGTCCGTGGGTTGGTGGGTGGTGTGTGCAGTGTGGATACGCTGGACAACGAGATGACTGACATCCCGAGGAGGGAACTGATGTTTGAAAGGGTCAATTACAGATAACTGGAAGCAGAGCTAGCATATCCACAGATACTGGGGGGTTGGACTGGACTAGGTTTAGCTCTGGGAGCAACAGTATGCAGACGGCTCATTAACCACGAAGATGAGGTCTGTTCTGTACAGCATTAATTAATGATACGCACATGATCAGCTGAACTGAAAAGTGAGGTGGTGAACTCAAATAACGTAAGAGCATGTGTTTTAAGTAGTGTTTGCGGTTCAGTGATGACTGTTGTTCTCTGGGCTGTGTGCCCGTGTCACTGCACTTTCTGTAAATGCAGCTGAGCTGAACGTGATGAAAGTGAAGTGAATGAAACCAGACCTTTGTCTTTTATCTGAAACACAGGGTTTGCCAGGGAAGCAGGGACTCGTGGGACCCGTGGGCCAGAAGGTAAGACGTATAGGAGTTTAACTAGATTTATACTGCCACGGGGGTGTGAGGTGTTCTTTTATTTATTATTATTAATTCTTGTTCATGTTTAATGTGGCTTATTGTGATGTGCAAGACCAATTCCTTTAGGGACAATATATTTTTCAATCAATCAATCAATAAAATTGATCTGCACCATGCAACGAATTAATGAAGACCATTAGCTCTAATATCTATCTGTTTGTGTGTTGGTCACAGGGTGACACTGGAGCTGAGGGTCCTGTTGGCCCAGTCGGTGTTCCTGGTAAACCAGTACGTCGTTGTCTACTTTATTCATATATACATTATATATCCAAGTGTTTGTAGACATCCCTTGAATATAAAGTGAATTAAGCTCCTGTAGAGTGTAAACAGGTGTGTTCAGCTGCCCTCACACAGTGTGTATCATCTCCGGAGAAAAGCACTGGCCAATAGAATGGGGAGCATTACCCCGAGATCACCATTGACAGTGAATGAATGAATGAATGAATGAATGAAGGTGAGCCATGTCTTTAAATAAACCGATGTTTTGTCCTTTACCTTTGTCCCGCAGGGTGAACCAGGAGCTCCTGGACAGGACGGAGCCCCAGGGGTGAAAGGAACCACCGTATGTGAACTTTCAGTACATTCCAACCCAAATTACCTTCATTAATCTAGTATTAATTATGAAACATATCTATCAAATACAAACACAGTCCTACAGTAAACAGTATGGCAATAACACACATCCCACACACACGGATGGAAACACTGTCTGACATTGTTGGTGGTACTCGTTGTCACCACCTGGTGGAGATCATTGTTCATTACAGTTTACCACACAGTGACAGTTTAAGGAACCGCTAATATAAGACAGTGGATATAAGATTAAAGGACCTAGTTCATATGCAGTGCCAGGAAAGCAACAGATACAAAGCCAGCAGTGTTTTTCCCCACATGCTCCCATTCCTTGCAGCATGGTTTTTCAAAGGCATCTGTATTCTTCCGTGTTCAAATATTTTATTCCTCGTGGGACATCCAAACCAATGTCTGAGGAAGTCTCTTACTATGAATTTGCTGCTGTCTGCAGTCTCTGTTGTGACCAAACACAGTGGTTGCGGCAGTGTGAATGCAATGCATAGTTACATTTCTGGAGAGGTTCGCAGCAGGTAGGTGTCGCAGTTACACAGCTCCAGGGACCTGGAGGTTGTGGCTTCAAGTCCCGCTCTAGGTGACTGTCTGTGAGGAGTGTGGTGTGTTCTCCCTGTGTCTGTGTGGGTTTCCTCCGGGTGACTGTCTGTGAGGAGTGTGGTGTGTTCTCCCTGTGTCTGTGTGGGTTTCCTCCGGGTGACTGTCTGTGAGGAGTGTGGTGTGTTCTCTCTGTGTCTGTGTGGGTTTCCTCCGGGTGACTGTCTGTGAGGCGTGTGGTGTGTTCTCCCTGTTTCTACGTGGGTTTTTTTGTCACCAAAGGCAACACATATAAAACCACTTATTCCCTCTGATTCACTGTAGCTCCGCCCATTCAGGAAGTTATAAGTTGTGTTCCAGTCTGGACTGCATTTTGAACAAAGCACAGTATAAAAGATCCAATCAGAACAGAGCTCTTGTTTCGGTAAACTGTAGAGTACGGAACCTTTAAGACCAGCGATTTTAGGATAAATTTATGAAAACTATCACTCCTTTTGTTTCTCCTCAGGGTGAGACCGGAAAGATGGGTCCAATCGGCCCAGTGGGAGCTCCGGGAATCCCGGTGAGTCTGGCCGAAACATCAGAACAACAAACGTTCACTCTCAGAGAGTTCTAGTCAGACATGTGACTATGGTTAAAGGGTCATGTAGATAGTGTACTCTGATTTCTTAGATCAGATTAAATCTCTTTTCCAATTTCAAGACACCTGGATTTAATCCTTACCCTCACTCATATTCCTTTTATTTTCCTATGCACATGTGTGGAAACTGATTTGTAAAAGACTCATCCACCAGGAAACTCTGAACACCAACCTCGTATTTCACCACCACACAACTGACCCCATGTTGTGCCATGATGAATCATACAGATTCCTAAATTATTTTTTTTACCAGTGAAGGTTCTCTGTGATAATAAGAAGACTGCACCAGGAGGATTGAGGTGCTCACAACGTGCTGAGATGGGTTTATTGGCAGGCTGCCTACCATCAGTAAAAACCCTGCGTTTAGAAGCAGTTGGATCACTGTGTGCCTCATGTAGACCCTTGAGTTTCCTAAGTGTCAGGTTATTAAAACATCTTGGCACCGGGGGAGGGTGTCACATTGGTCTGTCACACTACCACAGAACTAGCCCTCCAGACCAAACTCAACAACACAAAAAGACTCCCCCGGTGAATGGAAACACCAACATGGAGGAACAGGGAGGTTTTGTCCCTAAGTGAGGGGCCACCACACACTCTGAGGGACCCAAGCTCTCAATTCCAGGACACAACCATCAACTCTTCAAAGGTGGGATGTGACACAGCTTTGATTGGCGTCATGGACCAAGTGTGAGACATTCCCTCGCTTAAGGGCAAGGCCTCCCTCTTCCTCCTGTTTGGGAGCCCAAGGAAACTCAAACATACAAGTTCCCCGTTGGCACGTGATGAGGTGAGGGTTTGATGAAGGTTTGATGGTGAACAGTGGCCGTTGTGTGTTTTTTCCCCAGGGAGAGAAAGGAGACCACGGTCTGATGGGTCCTCGAGGAATCAAAGGACACACAGGTCACAAAGGAGATCAGGTGAGTGTATTTGAAGGCTGCATTGAAGATATATCACACTCTACATAGCCTTTATTTTGTACACATTATATTTATCACACACGTGGATTTGGCACATTTTTTGTGGGCGCAACCCACACACTCAGCTCTATTGCTCCTCCCACAAATGCATGTTCCTTACAAACGTGGCACTATTTATTAAAAGGTTATAAGATTTATTGCCAAGAAGCATTGTTACAATAAAGAAATAATCTACCAAACACAAATTTCCTTACTTTTTGTGCTATGTTTATTTACATATATGTGGCAGTGACAGAGTGTTAGTGTGTGTTGCACTGGTGTAGAGTGGATCAGACACAGCAGTGCTGCTGGAGTTTTTAAACACTGTGCCCACTCACTGTCCACTCTGTTAGACACACCTTGTGAATTAGTCTATTTTTGAGCATGTATGCGAGTGATCGAGTGTGTGTGTGTGTGTGTGTGAGACAGACAGACAGACAGACAAGCCACACAAGCCAGTTCCATGAGTTTCTCAGCATCTGAAAACAGATCTTACACTGGTCTCTCACTCATTCACATACACACCACAAAGACCAGGGGCAAACAGTGAACGTGAGCAGATCAGCCAGGAGCACCTGGGGTCGATCAGAAATCATGCGGCCATCCAGTCCCAGGTGCAGCACCTGACATGGGCGGGGCAAACAGAACCACAGATTAAAACAGAAAGAAGACACATGTACAGGGGAGAGACTGAGCAAGGCTGGGCAGGGTGTTACAGACACAGCTCAGCTGACAGCTGGGGTCTAATCCAGTCTAATTAAAGGGAATGGACACTAAAGGGTCTATAAGAACCTCTGGGGTCTTGTTGTCTGTGGTGGGCCAGTTTTGATAAAGACCAAGGGCCGAGTTTTAATCTGTTATCAAAATACTGTAAACCCAGTTTACACCGACGCACAAACCGTGGACACTTTAGATCTGGTCCTTCCTGAAGAAGACAAGTGAGAACCAAGTGGACGAATTGATCTGTGAATAAACGGATGGGTCCGTCCCTGCGAGGCTGAGTTGGTGTATTAGCTTTGCGTTATTGCGCTGGTAATGTGTAATACTGTATTACTGAGTGTACATGGCTGTGTATGTTTGATTGCAGGGACCCATTGGTCCAGTTGGCCCCAAGGGAAGTGAGGTATGTGGTGAAATATTACATTCGGCATACAGACACTTTTTACCAAACTTTGTGTCATATAAAACACGGGTGACGCTTTTTTTTATTTTCACTCGTCCATCAGGGTGATCCAGGAGCCACCGGAGATGCAGGTGTTAAAGGTGACCAGGTACAGTAGACCACATTCTTATAAGACATGAGGGCTCCCTAGGGCTTCTGAGACGGCTGAGGCACAAACTGGATTCAAACCTGCAATCAAATTGTGATAGGGATAACTCTAGGGTGACCAGATCTGAGATGGTGAAAAAGAGGACAAGTCTCGGAGGGGGGTGGGGTGGTTATGAGCTCCCGCCTCTCCCTTCCATTGTGTGCTTAGCTGAACCTATGTGTGCTTTTAGGTCCTTTACACCTTTATTTGCTACATGTGGGAAAACATGGGAATGTCTTTTTTAATTCATCCGAGAACTTACATTTACGTTTCGGCATAGCTGCTCGAGATGAGGGTGGGTACAGGAGCTTTGCCTGACGTGAACAAGGACTACTGCCGTGCAGACTGACCAATTAAATGTTTACAGAGAAGGTTATCGACCAATAACTGTAGCTCTACAGTCAGACCGTCCAATCAGAAGATTTTAGGCTACTTCACCACGCCCCCTTCTCACTCAAGCGAACCAATCGGAGTAGGGGAGGGCGGGACTAGTTTGTGAATGAAACGCTTCTCGAAGTTCTATGTAAGCTCTAGAAAAACAAAATCCCGGACGTTTGTGAAATTCCACCCAGACATTTTTTAAGTCTAAAAAAGAGGACATGTCCGGGTAAAAGAGGACGTCTGGTCACCCTAGATAACTCTTAAGTCACTGTGGCTTTTGATAGCCCACCTAGTACTAAATCTCTGACACATCCAGGCCACTAGGTGTCAGTATAAGAGCTGTTTCATAGAAGAATCTCTAGAGAAAATGACAACAACCACATGCTGTCTAGGAATATTTAAGTAGGTGTTTATATATTGTGTGTAAAAGCTGGATTAGGTGAATTTTCTTACAAATATTGGCTATATTTCTTGAAATATTCTTTAAATCTCGATAGCAATCAGTAAAATAAATGTTCTAATGACATAAATCCCATCCAGTTGTTTCACTAAGACTGAGCAAAATGATTGGATGCTTAACTATCTGTCTAGAGCCAATTTTGTTCACTCTTTCCATGTAAAATCAGTCACAGAGCTCCAGGGACCTCTCTGGGTCCTGCTCTGGGTGACTGTCTGTGAGGAGTTTGTTGTGTTCTCCCAGTGTCTGCGTGGGTTTCCTCCGGGTTTTGCATACAACTTAAGAGTGTTTAGATCTTACACTGCACATTAAACTATAAATCTTATCTGTTGCAGGGTCCACCCGGCATTCCTGGAGTCAAAGGAGAGGTACGGACAGATTCTCCTTTATCTTCGCTCATTAAAAACAAGACATTTGTCCTTCAGCTGCATTTCAACTAATACTGTGTTCTTCTGTGAAGCGAGGGGAGAAAGGACAGCGGGGAGCCACAGGAGCCGAGGGCCGTCCAGGGCAGCCAGGCCATGAAGGACTGACCGGACCTCAGGGAGCAAGAGGCTTGGAGGGAGAAAGGGGGCTTCCAGGAGCACCAGGACCCAGAGGATACTCTGTGAGTCAGAGGGCAGGGTGCAAAAAATGAAAAATTGAATATGAGCACCAGCAGTTTGCATCCTCATCAAACCGACAAATTAAAAGTCCTTATAAAGAAGAGAGGGTGGCGGTGAACACAATCTTCTTCTGAGACACATGAGGCTCACGCTCCATGACTTCCGGCCTCAGATACGTACCTGTGATCTGCAGGTGATAGGGCCAAGGCCTAGACTTCTGTGCCAGTTGGGAGCCCCGACTAGTGCAGAATCTCAGACACATCCAGGACAATAGGTGTCAGTGTAGGGGCTGTTTCTTAGAATGAAGGAGAATCATCAGATATTTGTGATTCAGCCTGGGCTTTGCAGCATCATGGAAACCTCTCACACTGATCACACTGAACTACTTTATACAACTTTAAGCCAAATTTAGAGGAATGATATATTCAGAGAGTCGTGATACCGCATTGTCCTCCAAGAATCAGTTCTACTCTCAGAGCGGGATCAGATTTCCATTAGATCCTATGATGAAAATGCTAATGTGGCTAACAGATTTTAACAGACTTTTCCTCCTCATTATGCAACACAGTGCTGTCCTTAACCCCGCTGCCACAAAGAGCTGTGGAGTGGAGCTGTGGGTGCCATATTGCTGGGTGCACTCCATATTGCACCCACTCCAAAATATTACATCACTGCAGCACATGACTAGACAGATGTCTGGAGTATTGCAGTGTGATTGATGTGATTGTGTTTTGTATGGATAACAGGATGTATCTTGTGGAAGGTAATGCAGTTGAAGGACCCATCATATTGTTCTATAGTGCAACTGGTGCTCCATCCAACACCTACCCCACCCTCAAGTATTACTTAATTTCATTTTAAGGACACAGGCAACACCTCATGGAGCTCTTTTAATAATCCAACAGATACTACATTCACCACATTCTGTGCTTTGATGATGATGGTGCACAAGAATATGTGACAAAACACTCTATTTCCACCTTGTCTTTGTTCTCCTCAGGGTCCTAAAATGAGTGATGAGAAGATCCGTGAAATATGTGCAGCAGTTGTCGAAGGCAAGATATTTTTTGTGCTTCTCCAACTAGTGGTTCTTCTGAAGGGAAGGGTGTCACCTGGGAATTTGTTCTCTTTTGTCGTGGTAAAAGCTTGTCCTCTTCTGAGAAAGCTGTACATAAGATGTTGGAACATTTCTGTCAGAATTTGACTGTATTTGACTCTATCAAAGTTCCACTGTTTCCCAGCCCAATTCTGTGGGGCTTTACACCCCTCTAGCTGACTGCTGGCACTGGGCATAGCATTAGCTACAGTATATTCACATTTGGATATTTGATGTCTGGGATTCACTCTGTGAAGGACTGGCGCCTCCTCCAGGGTGTGTTCCCACATTGGTTAGGCTCCGGACCCACCACGACTCTGGAGAATGGTTACAGACAATGAATGAATGAATGAATGAATGTCTGGGATTATAAAGGATAACAGAACCAGGGTTAGAATGTCCTTCTACGTTGAAAGACGTAAGGACTGATTAATTTGAAAAGTTGCTGTTATTTACGTAGTCAATAATTCAAGGTTTACTGAGTTTACTGTGGGCTCTCTTGATGAAATTTTAATAAAATTATTAATACTTTAATGTTAAATCCTTTGCAATATGTCTTTATGATATCTTTATGACCTTTGGCTGAGGAGATGATTTTTCAGCTCCAGAGAAACAGAGCAATAATTGTGTGTTTTCTGCAGAACGTCTGGATGGTTACAAGAAAGAATTGGCCAAGAAGCCTTTGCCCATTGGTGCTCCTGGTACCCCAGGTCCAGTGGGACCCCCTGGACCCCCCGGACCTGCAGGAACGGATGGACATATGGGACCCCAGGGACTGCCGGGCCCCCAGGGACCTCCAGGGTTTTATGGCCTGCCAGGAAAACAAGGACCTAAAGGTATGGCTTTTACTGACAGAGTGCTAAATGTACTGAGGGCCAATATTGATCCCGTATTGATCAGAAATTGATGGTGGAAAAGCTGAAACTTTAGCCGAAAGAAAAGGTAGAAAGTGTGAGATTTTAGCCTGTTTTTATTCCCGATTTAAATGTTGGTGATATTATTGGACTGAACAAATTTCAGCTTCATCTGAAAACTGAAATCGGTCTCCAAGATGCAGCTAGAAGTACAAACTTGTTGCCTATCCACCTTAAATGGTGCCCCCCCACCTTAAATTGAGAATAACGTTCTGAAACTCTTACTGTCTTAAATGGTACTTGATCACATTCTACCACAACATTAAAAAAACTCTCTAGTTCCATCTTAAATCGCTCAAGCCATTTTCCTTAGTGCACTAGGAGCTGTTTGAAATAAACATGCCTCTAAAAAGGGACCTCAGTTTCATCTCTGTAGCCAGTATATTTCCACACAAACAATAAAATTCAGGTTTATAAAGTTGTGATACAGATAATCTGTTAAACAAAACCTAATATTGGTTACTTTCCTCATCTCACTTGATTTCACAGCTTTACAGAACGCAAACAGAAAAAACAGATTGCAGAATTTATTGTTTATTTAGGTCATTGTCTGAAGTCAATGTTTTACACTGAATATTGGGTATAATGTGAGTGTTCAGTGATATTTCTCATAGTCAGCATTGTTATGCTGTCAGTCATTTTAGCACGCCCATCTCCGCCGATGTCCCGCCTCCCACACTAGATCAGGGTCAAAAGTCTGAAACTGAAAACCAAGGCTCCGAAAGTAAAAAAAAAATATGAAACTAAAAAAAAAAAATCTAATCTGAAAACATAAAATCTTCAACTGAAAAATATAAAATTTCTAATATCAAAATTTACAGGGAAGTGAATTCCAGAATTTAATCAAAATTATATTTAAACAATATATTTATATATAATTTATTTTAATAGATTGTTGTATTTTTCAAAGTTCAATCTCAAGATTTGAACTTTCAGTTTCAGGGTTTTTACAAATGAACAAAACGTTTGACCCTAATTTAGCTTCATAGTTGTCTTACTTGATGAAGTGGTTACTGACAATGGATAAAGAAATGAATGAATGAAGGAAATCTGCTTCTCAAAACATTACAAATAAAACCAGACACACTTTCCTCCACGATCCAGACCATCCTGAAGCCCACAGAAAGCATTTCTCACCACAGATAATGAAGTTGATGCTAGTCTCATAACCTTTAGATGCAGGATGAACCAGGGATCTATGTCCTCTTGGGGTTGGGGGGCTGGGGGTTTGACATCATGTTCCTCACAGTTTCTCTGTCTCCACACATAGCATGGTGTGCTCAGAGGATGCTAATGAGTTCTTCCACTGGGGAAGAGGAGTGTGCTTGTTAATGAGTTTGGAAATAGAAGTGTAATAAGCAGATGATAATGAGAGCCCATCGTTCTTTCTGTGGAACTGCATCTCTATCGTTTATTAAATGAACCCGGAGCGGTCCGTAAAGGCCAAGAGGGAAAACGGAAAACAAGTTAACGGTGCCCCACCACTGGGCCGTACTGGCATGTACTCATTAGCAGTCACTAATGTAGACATTAGCAGTCACCAGCAGAAATAATCTCGCTGTATCGTTACTGTTAAATGTCATCAAGTGGGTTCTGTCGCACAAAGCAAAATTTCTTACTTAGCCAGATAATTTCAATCTTAGCTTGATCTAAGACTGGATTTACCGCATCATAAATATGCATTACTTTGTACTGGGATATGTCACCATGGCAACATATGATGTTCATCTTACCAGTGGCAGTGCTGGTTATCCTTAGGATAAACGAGGTGAGCTTCAGACCAATCAGAGCCAAACTTTCCTCCAAACTGGACGAAGATTCTGACCAATCTGTAGTCAAGATTCTGACCATTTAGCGCCTAATTTCATATAGACACAATAGACAGTCCTGATCTTTGATTGTATAGAATAATCGGACAGTCCTGATCTTTGATTGTATAGAATCATTGGACAGTCCTGATCTTTGATTGTAGAGAATCATGGGACAGTCCTGATCTTTGATTGTAGAGAATCATCTGACAGTCCTGATCTTTGATTGTAGAGAATCATGGGACAGTCCTGATCTTTGATTGTAGAGAATCATCGGACATTCCTGATCTTTGATTGTAGAGAATCATCGGACATTCCTGATCTTTGATTGTCAAGAATCATCGGACAGTCCTGATCTTTGATTGTCAAGAATCATCAGACAGTCCTGTTCTTTGATTGTAGAGAATCATCGGACAGTCCAGATCTTTGATTGTAGAGAAACATCGGACAGTCCTGATCTTTGATTGTAGAGAAACATCGGACAGTCCTGATCTTTGATTGTAGAGAAACATCGGACAGTCCTGATCTTTGATTGTAGAGACACATCGGACAGTCCTGATCTTTGATTTTAGAGACACATAGAATAGTCTCTTCATCCTTGTTCCTCTGAACATATGCCAGAAATGATCCTTAAGGCCTTTCTATAGGAACAGTACCTTTTCATTTGTCTGTGATATTCAGGTGATGCTGGACCTAAGGGAGATAAGGGAGAAAATGGTGTTGGGATCCCAGGGACCCATGGAGAGCCAGGAGCTCAAGGTAAGTTTTTGTTCAAAATGAAAGGTCATGTTACTGGTGTGTTAACCAGATAGAAGCCATTTTAACACAAATAGATTCACAGAGCTCAAAGGATACCAGTTGCTCTTTTGTTCCCCTTTTGACACCCACTACTTTCATATGAAGGCTTATTACTTGAAATGGGGCCATTTGTGCTATTTGATGGGATCCAGCTACATAAACATTAGGGACAGGTGCTGATGTTGAATGACTCTTCATAAATCTCCAGAGGTGTTGGAAGCCTCTGGAGTAAGGCTTGAATATCGCTACCCTAACCACATAGTCGGCTAAGTTACATTTTAAATAATTTTAAATATAGGCAACGTGAAGAGCTTACTATATCACGCACCAGTGGCGTGTCCTGAGATCCAATGACTTTGAACAGGTCCTAATATGAAACCCTGAGGAACACCTCTTAGTCCTTTCTGAATCCTTGTGTGTTGTTGCACTACTTTTTTTTACATTTTGCAACATTTTCACAAAGGTAGAATCCCCCAGGGCTAAATATTATTATTTTTTTTTCTAATGTCTCCAATGTCCATTTATCTAAGGCTCTGGCACTGAATTTAGCCACAGCAATGCTGAAACAGAGCCCTGAGCAATGCCCTTCTCTGACAATGTATCCATCTTTCCCATCTAAACAGGTGGAAACATGGTGCAGTTCACAACAGGGAATCTGAACTTAGGATGTAAACTGTGCATCGTCTGAGGTTTTCTTTAAGACCATTTTGAAAACCACTGTTGGCGCTATTTGTTATAAGGGGCAATGGGGAGGCAACAACACCCACCTCTCTATGACTCAGATTGCTGAGGCATCCAACCTTTTATATGTTTCTGTTTTTTTTGTGCGACTTAGGACCTCCTGGGAAGCCTGGCATTGGCAAAGATGGTCAGAATGGGGCCAGAGGGGAAACAGGAGCACACGGCATCCCCGGCACCCCAGGAACCCGTGGACCTCCAGGACCCCCCGGCCTCTGTGACCCCTCGAACTGTTTCAGACCACAGCCTCTTTACGTCGTTGGGGGGAAAAAACCTCTTAACATTAAAGGTCCATGAACCTGGAGCTCCTGAGATAAAGCTTCAACCTACATCATCATCATCATCATAATCATCATCATCATCATCAAACAGAGTGGAAGTGCATCTACTAAACTTGAAGAGACTCCAGATGTCGAATCTTCAAATATAAGGAAAATGTCTTGAAGTTGTAAAAAGACACTATTTCTCCTAAGACCAAAGTTTTGATACAGATCCAGGTGAAGGTTGTGATTGTGACTTGTACATACAGTAGAATAAACGCAGGAGGAAACACAAGGGGCCAAATTCTTTTCTCTAAAACTCCAGAAGAATAGCCGAAAACCTGTTGTGAAATTATATGCAAAGTACAGAAATGTAAAAAAAAGAAGTGCCTTTAGGCATGTAATTATTACATGTCTGAAAACAATGTGGTGATTAAAGATAATGCTACCAGAGACTAAGCTCGGTCAAACACACACAACACCCCTGTGCCTCAGTAAATGGGAAGATGAAATAAAACATTTTCCAAAACAGAAGATCCTGAAAGTTCTGTTGTTCTCAGTGCAGAGTTGTTGCCCAACACCCTACACCACACACCAGCTGAACATCTCACACTTGAACCTTCCATTATCCATAAGTTGCAGTCACATTCTTTTTTACATGGGTGCCTTATAGATTGTCTGGTTTCAGAGCTCAGCATTAATGTAAAAAGATGGGAAATGATGAGAGAGAGACTTCACTCAGAGGCATAGAAATCCACTTCCTCTTTGCATCAGGGGATGTAAAGGATCCAACAGTGTAGCACAATGAAGAGAAAAGGCTGTTATTTGCTGTTAGCCATATTAGCATTTTCATCATAGGATGTACAGGAAAACTCTAAAGCATTTTCTTATGCGCAAATCTGAGTGAGTTGCCTCTGTGACTTCAGAGTGAAAATGATTTTGATATCTACAACCAACGTGTGATAGAAAAAAACAAGTAGAAAGAGAGAATGCACAATTACTTCCAGACAATTGCCTTGGCCGGATTTTTGATTTGAGGCCAACAGCTGTAGAACCTGAACACCAGAATGTGCAAACCCATTGAGGCTAAGCAGGTCTATGTCAGTAGGTGGATGAGAGACTTTCTTCTAGGAAAGTTTGAGTGGCTGCTGAATGTGGAGTTGGTGATGTCTTCCCTGTTGTCTGTGTGGATCCCAATGCCTGAGTGCAACCACATAGACACTGTACAGAACAAACACTGCCAGCCTTTAGCTGAGACCTAAAACTGAGTTTCTGACTCTCAGGAGAATAGAGCTGTTTTTTTTTCCTTGCTACATAACAGTAGAAAAGTGAAATAGTAACCCAGCTCTTTGTATTGTATCTCACAGCTGGATGACAAATGTTGCCCTGTGTTTTAGAGGATTGTGAGAAGACAGATGATTAGAGTTACTATCACTATTAATTTTAGCACTTGATTGATCCACACATCCTCTGACATAGATCAGGAATAGAAATGGGACTTCAAACAGGTAAATTAATGTTTCATTTTCATCATGCAAAGCCAGAATGTGGCTTTGACCCAGTGAATATGACATTCAACTGGGCCTAATACCAACCCCTGAGGAACACCTCAGAGAATCCAAGAGAAAAGAGAATCCAGAACCTACAACTCAGTCTTAAATACCTAAAGTACCATGCAAAAAATAGTTTGATGATTTTAACCAATTGGTATTTGCAGTAAAACTTGCAACTTGCAAGTTTTATATTGGACCACTTCACTTTATGTCATGGTCCATGACTCCTCTTGACCCCTATATAAGATTTTAAGGACGACTTATATAATCCATAAAGAGTCAGTCATCATAAAGACTACAATGGATGCATTTAATAGAGATGTCTGTAGGTTTGTTTGTTGCTTAAGCACAGGATAATTAACCTTATTATTAATGAGCAAATTGTGTGTTGCTGTATAAAATGGAAACATGACAAACAATTTTTGATATTTCGGGAAAATCACAAGAACCCAATGAAAATGCATGTCCTATAAAATGGGCCTGATCCACTCTTTATTAATACAACTTATTCTCGTTCCAGTACATACACCGTGTCCTAATTCAGATTAGTTTAGCACCAAAAAATCAGTAATACACAGGTAGACTTCATGCATACTTTGTAATTTTACACTTCTGTTCCACTATTCAATTAAATTAATTTAATGCAAAACTGTGATGAAACATCTTCAGAAACTTACTTAAAAATTAAAGCCATTAAACTAACAAACAAATGCAGAGATGATGTCAGGGCATGAGGCAGTAAAAAATAAAAATAAAATAAAAAATAATAAAATGCTTATATTAATCAATTACCATGTTTATGTGCAGTAATGAGTTGACGTGTCTGAACATGTCTCATCATTAGCACTCATCATAGCTTCTTCCGGAGATGATAAATGAAGACGAGGCTGGATGAGCAAGCACAAACAAGCAATAAACAACAAAACCACTGTGGTGAAGACTCTGGTTACAGACTGTCCACAACAAAGTGTTCAGCCCTGTTTTGGGTGATTGGGGGGATGGGGAAAAAGACACTTGTAGCTAATACAGAGCAATCATTTCTTCATTAATTACAGTACATAGATGAATTAGTTCCTTTAAAAATCTCAAGTCTCCTTCTCAAAACTCTGCCGAACCCTTAATTAATCTGGGGGCCTCATTTATAAAACATTCACAGGCACAAATCTGCACATTCATTTATGAGAGTGTCATGTTGGGTCTGGAGCCAATGTCAAACACTCACACACACCCAGTGACTCTCACACCTTTGGACAATCCACCGACCAACGTCGGTTTGGAATGTGTGGGAACACACCACAACCCTGAACCCTGAGACCATGGAGCTGTGTGACAGTGACACTCCCTTCATAATATATGAATCTCATGTAAAATTTACTAAAGATATAGAAAAACCTGTCCCAGACTTAATACTTTTTTTTATCTCCCCTGATTGGTTAACATTCAAACCAAACCAAAGATGAGATAAATACAAGCTTTCAAGGTTTCCTCCGGGTGACTGTCTGTGAGGAGTGTGGTGTGTTCTCTGTGTGTGTGTGTGTGGGTTTCCTCCGGGTGACTGTCTGTGAGGAGTGTGGTGTGTTCTCTCTGTGTCTGCGTGGGTTTCCTCCGGGTGACTGTCTGTGAGGAGTGTGGTGTGTTCTCTCTGTGTCTGCGTGGGTTTCCTCCGGGTGACTGTCTGTGAGGAGTGTGGTGTGTTCTCTGTGTGTGTGTGTGGGTTTCCTCCGGGTGACTGTCTGTGAGGAGTGTGGTGTGTTCTCTCTGTGTCTGCGTGGGTTTCCTCCGGGTGACTGTCTGTGAGGAGTGTGGTGTGTTCTCTCTGTGTCTGCGTGGGTTTCCTCCGGGTGACTGTCTGTGAGGAGTGTGGTGTGTTCTCTGTGTGTGTGTGTGGGTTTCCTCCGGGTGACTGTCTGTGAGGAGTGTGGTGTGTTCTCTCTGTGTCTGCGTGGGTTTCCTCCGGGTGACTGTCTGTGAGGAGTGTGGTGTGTTCTCTGTGTGTGTGTGTGGGTTTCCTCCGGGTGACTGTCTGTGAGGAGTGTGGTGTGTTCTCCCTGTGTCTGCGTGGGTTTCCTCCGGGTGACTGTCTGTGAGGAGTGTGGTGTGTTCTCTCTGTGTCTGCGTGGGTTTCCTCTGGGTGACTGTCTGTGAGGAGTGTGGTGTGTTCTCCCTGTGTCTGCGTGGGTTTCCTCCGGGTGACTGTCTGTGAGGAGTGTGGTGTGTTCTCCCTGTATCTGCGTGGGTTTGGATGAAATTCAATATTTTATAAATGAGGCCTTGGGTCTGCCCATTCACTCTTTCCAAAACCATGGACAACCAGAGAAAAACAAAATGATACCGCTGGTCAGCCCTTCGCTCAAATGAAATCCCCTGGCTGAGGATTTTGGTAATTTCATGCAGGCTCAGAAACAAACTCTTTGTCTTTGTCTTTTCAGGTGTCTCTAATTAGCTCACAAGAGGCCGAGCTGGAGAAGTCCAACATCTTCTGGACTTTAAGTGTGGAAGAATTTCACTAAAGCAAACATCAAGTGGTCAATGATTTTCCATCAGAGTTAACAGTCCTTATTTTATTGCCCGTGTGGGACTGAAGCAATCGTCCTAATGACCTCCTCTGTGTTACTCACCGGAAAACAACACCGGGGATATAAAGATACTGAAACTTTATGAGTCAACACAACTGATGGAACTGTAAAACAGGTAGCGCAGGAAAGGACAGTATCCTCCATAGCTGCTGAGCTGTCAGAACCATTGGAAAGGTGGATATAGGGGTTGAACAGAGGGGGTCAGAATGGAGGGAGGGTGGCCTGATGATGCAACTACTTCAAACCTCAGACCTTTACTTACAGGTCTGAAGACTCCTCCCATAATGTCCAGCGGTGTCAAAAATACAACCGATACAGATTGATGCACATAAACCCTTGTGTTAATAGAGTACAGAGCAGGTGCAGCAGTGGGTATCTTTCGCTGCTGGACAAAAGTGGGTTTAAATTGGGTTTAGCGAGGAATGATGATTGGTCGGTGGGTCTGCTCTAATCACATGCATCAAGACATCAAACAACACACCCATAATCACAGCCCTGGGAGGGAGCCCAGGTTAAGACACACTAATTTACAACTTATTACACATGCGTTTGTAGAGCCTTAAAAGACATTGTGTTACCTAAAATACACCCTGCTTTCATTAGAATGCAGAAGGTGTTCTTATTTAATACAGGACGTAACGTAGCTTAACTTCATAAAACAAAAATTCACACACTGAGCTCCATAATACAACAGAATATAATGAAAATGGAAAAAATAATCAAGATCTAAACGGCACGCATCACCATCTCAGAGCGGACTGGTAACCACTGCATCTCCTTGAGGTGTGAAAATCACTTGAGACTTTTTCTCCCCCTGAACATCAATAAAACTCCAGAAGATAAATCTTCTAACTCGATAACTGCCCCCACCTCAGCTCCAAAAAAAAACCCTCCTTAGCAAGAGATCAGTTCTCCAGACACTGACCAATGACTTCAGCCTGACTTATCTTCCTCTGTCTGTCTCCGGCCTGGTGGAGGGGGCAGCTGTCTCATCACGGCAACTCATGTCAGGGTATTAGGGGCATTTTGGGGGGAGGGGGGGGTACATTTCCATAGTGACATCATTGACGGTAGCCTAAAACGCTTGAAGGCAATGACAGTATGTCTTGGTCAATACAGAGTGAATATTGAGCTATAGTCAAATACACTACATGGCCAAAAGTTTGTAGACAAATGTTCATCCAGAATTGAAGGATATCAATAGGGTCATTCTGGAAGACTCTAAAGTAGATATTTAAATATTTCTGCGAGGATTTGATGGAGTTAAGCCACAAGGGTACTGGTGAGATCAGGTGCTGATGTTGAATCATGTTACATCACTCCAGAAAACCTCTCTAGGTGACGCCTGACATTCAACATGGTGGCCCTAAGCTCATGTGCAGCTGCTCATGTCAGCAGTGTGTACACAACTGAAGGTCTAAACGCACAATGGATGCTGCTTTAAGTAGCTAAATACACAGATTATAGGGGTGTCTACAAACTTTTGGACATATAGTGTAGGTAGCCATCCCCAACATATTACAAACCCCCTATTCCTGCCTAACAAACTAATTACCCATAATTCCCTGTTATATCTGACCGGCAGGACACACACACACACACACACACACTCATCCACATATTCATACAGCCTCTCTCTCTCTCTCTCTCTCACACACACACACACACACACACACACACACACACATACTTTAGCTTTCCCAAACCGACGTTTCCTGGACGTTGACAGAAAAGCTGTGGCTTCTTTGAATTTCCAAGTTCATAAATAGGTCCAGGTGAAAGGAGGGTGGCTTAGGTGCCCTTGACGTTTTTAGTGTGAGGTCGTGATGCCAGGCTGGCGTAGTAGGCACACTGTGAGGGGTCACACTGTCCAGGGGGTCCCGGGGGGCCAGGCTGACCATGAGGACCAGGGTGTCCAGGCTCCCCCTGAGCTCCTGCTGCTCCTGGAAGACCGTCTTTACCGTATCCGGGCATTCCTGCAGGACCTGGAGCACACAGACAGAGCTCAACTTAAAAGTGCTGATGGGGAATATTTCACACCTGCATTAAAGGGGACTTTCTGTATTCTCCCACTTCTCCAAAGTGTAGAGTGTACAGTGTACAGTTCTGGGTCGTAATAAAATAGCTGATACCTGCTTTGGTCAAAACACCCCAAGGATCAAACCCCACAGCAGTTCTCTCCCCCTGTCTAAACAGCCCGGGTCAGAGCGGACGCTTTCAGCGCCTGTTCCTTTAAATGATAACGAGCCTCGTCTTTATTCGCTTTCTTTCGGCACCTTTTTTCTCAGGTTTCTGTTTTACACAATTTAACTCCACATTATCTTGTGACGCCAGCACTGTGATTGGATAGACTCAGATGAGTGGGCGGGACAATTCAAAACCTCTGCACTTTACATCAGACGTGGAGTAAATTAGAAACTACTTGTTTTATCCCAGAAAACTGACTGTGGTCTTGTTTCACAGTGTGTGTGCTGGTAGTTTCCTTGTCGGAGTCTGTCCAATCACAGCGCTGGACCCGCGTTTGTGTGAGAGCTCAAAGACAAGGTTAAACACAGCACAACAGACACAACGAGTGCGGAGACATAAGAGCATTGAGTAAAAACTGAGAAAACAAGAACAGAGAAGAAAGAGAACAGAGCAAAAACGGCTAAAAACCAGAGCCTCTGCTCCTCGCTCCTCACTGCTGTGCGCTCGGGGTCGGGGCGAACAGTGGGCGGCTTGTTATCATTTAAAGGAACAGGTGCTGAAAGTGGGCGTTCTGAACAGGGCTGTTTACACAGGGGGAGAACGCTTCTGTGGGGTTTGATCCTTGTGGTGTTTTGACCAAAGCAAGTCACACATTATATTAAGAGCTCAGTTCCCTTGTGAAAAAGGTGGAGAATATGTCCTCGCCCATATATCGACCTGTGATTTTAATCATGGCCCACTCAGAACTCATTCCTGCAGCTGATTGTTTACTAACTGCAGTGTTTTACATTAAGAGTTTACCTGCAGGGCCAGTTGGACCAGTCTCTCCTCTTTGTCCAATTCCATCATCTCCCTTCTCTCCTCGGGGACCTCTCTCACCTGCAATTCAGCAACAGAAGACGTCAAGGTCAAATCTAATGCTATTAACGACAATGCAAAACTCAACGGACCATATCCAGATCAATAGCAAAAGCCCATAGACAAGCACCGACTGGGACCACCATCAAATGGTCTATCAGCAGTAAACACAGGGAGAGTAACTCTTTAAATCCGTGTGTACCTTTAGGACCCAATGGACCTCTGACGCCTTCTGCTCCATTTTGACCAGGCATGCCAGGCTCTCCGGGTGGTCCTGTTCTTCCAGGGAGTCCATCTTTGCCAGGGGGGCCGGGTGGGCCAGGACGCCCAGCTGAGCTCTTAATGTGTGTGGGTTGAAACTGGGCTATGAGGTAGGCCATCTTGGCTAGGGTTGCACAAAACATACCATTAAACCAGAATAAGAAAAACAGATCCGTCACATTATTCCTGCTGACTGAAGTGTTTAGGAACTGATTCAAATTAATTACTTATTGGTCATTCCTAGAGTATAAACAAAGAGCCTTAAACCAAGCTTTCCTGGTGTTCCTGGACCAGAAAATGAGAAAGTACTCAAAGTAGACATTATTCTTTATTATTGATTTTAATCAATAGTCTCACACTGCAAAACTGAAGTATTTAAATCACCACTTTCCGAGTGAGTCAGGTCATTTTAAACGCTGAGACCATAGAGTGTTACAGTCAAGTCCACAAGGACGTATAGGTGTAGATACACATGCTCCTAACTCGCAGCGCAAACCTGAAATCAATTCCCTTTTAAGCGAGCTGATTATTTAAATTCCTGGCCCATGCACAAGCAAAAAACTGAGCTGATCGATTACTCCCACCTTCCAGCTGTTTGGAGAGCTCCTCTTGAATTAATCTCCTCATCGTTTCCAGCGATGGTGTTTCTCCCTGAAGAAACATCAAAGCTACAAGTCTCTTTCTGAACCGGTAGAAGGGGCCTCACCTGGGCTACGTCTGAACTGAGGAAGTACTGAGGAAGACTTACCCTTTGCCCCGGGAGGCCAGGCTGACCTGGAGTACCTGGCGGTCCACTGGGTCCCACCTCTCCTGGAGGTCCAGCCATGCCCATCATTCCTGTATGGCCCTTCCTGCCGGGAGGTCCTGGGTTTCCTGGAATGCCTGGATCTCCGGTTGGGCCTTTGTCTCCCTTTATACCATTCTCACCCTGAAGGACAGAGCCGGTGAGAAGAACACGAGGCCGTTTACTGACAGAACATATGAGGGAAGGAACAGCCTGGGGACCATCGCTGAGGACTGTGATCAGTGTGTCTCGTGAGGCGTGATGCATGCAGATTTAAGGTGGACAGAATTAATCAGGTATGATTCATTTTCATTGATGGAAGACTGTTTGCTGGATTCTCCTGCAGACCAGACCAGCTGCTCACCTTATTATTATTATTATTATTATTATTATTATTATTATGTAGCATAATGACACTTCATTGGTGATCATTTAAAATTCAATCTATAGTTTGATCAGAGGAGGATGGGTCCCCTTTGTGAGTCTTGGTTCCTCCCAAGGTTTCTTCCTCCAGCCTCGAGGGAGTTTTTCCTTGCCACTGTCGCCTTCGGCTTGCTTGCATTGGGCTTTTATTTAAATGTTCTGTTTTGAAACTGTGAAGCTGCTTTGTGACAACGTCAGTTGTAAAAAGCGCTATACAAATAAATTTGATTTGATTTGATTTGATTTATGTTGTGACCCATGGCCCTCAAAACACCTCAAAACAAATGGCTTGTAACTCACTCACTCACTCACCCATTAGATTCCATACTCACATGTGCTCCCTCATTCACATACATAGACACACCCACTCGCTAGATCCCACACTCATTCACACACATACAAGGGTGTAGAACTGTGTAGGGAAGAACATGTCCCTACCGATGTCAACAGTTCGGAACTGTCCCGAGCAATAATTTTGAACAAAAACGACAACACAATTCTGTCAATGTACTTGGTTCACAAACGGTTAAGATTTCATGCTCTACTCTACTAAGCCCCGCCTCCTGAAACCACATTTTTCTCGCTAACGTGTGAGAGGCTCTGGCTTAGTGAGACACCATGTATTGTATTAAACGAGGGACAGTGCATTTTAATTTTTAAATGAGGACCTATTCCATAGGCTATTAATCAGGACTGGTGGCAACACTAGACGCCTGTCTGTATACCCTGGGTGCTTATGGTTAGCCTGTATTTCAGGGCTAGAAATAGCCTCTTGGTAAGTAATAGCAGCACATTTCTCCTGAACTATAAGCAGTGGTTAGGTGGAATGGAACAAGGCTAAATTACACACCAATAATGTAAACAGCATCATGCTGAGAGGGCAGTTAGTCCCATTAGAACAAGCTATTTTAACCTAATCCACTAATCATCAGCTTTTAACTGTAGCAACACAATAACGTTCAGAATAATCTGAATCTCATTTTTTCTCTTTCCTTTCTTTATGTTTAAATAATATTGTCACAGTCCCTTACATTCATTCATTATCTGTAACCCTTATCCAGTTCAGGGTCGCGATGGGTCCAGAGCCTACCTGGAATCATTGGGCGCAAGGCAGGAATACACCCTGGAGGGGGCGCCAGTTCTTCACAGGGCAACACACACACATTCACTCACACCTACGGACACTTTGGAGTCGCCAAGCCACCAACCAACGTGTTTTTTTGGAATGTGGGAGGAAACCGGAGCACCCGGAGGAAACCCACGCAGACACAGGGAGAACACACCACACTCCTCACAGACAGTCACCCGGAGGAAACCCACGCAGACACAGGGAGAACACACCACACTCCTCACAGACAGTCACCCGGAGGAAACCCACGCAGACACAGGGAGAACACACCACACTCCTCACAGACAGTCACCCGGAGGAAACCCACGCAGACACAGGGAGAACACACCACACTCCTCACAGACAGTCACCCAGAGGAAACCCACACAGACACAGGGAGAACACACCACACTCCTCACAGACAGTCACCCGGAGGAAACCCATGCAGACACAGGGAGAACACACCACACTCCTCACAGACAGTCACCCGGAGGAAACCCACACAGACACAGGGAGAACACACCACACTCCTCACAGACAGTCACCCGGAGGAAACCCATGCAGACACAGAGAGAACACACCACACTCCTCACAGACAGTCACCCGGAGCGGGAATCGAACTCACAACCTCCAGGTCCCTGAAGCTGTGTGACACTACCTGCTGCGCCACCGTGCCACCCCCAGCCCCTTACAATTCGTACTTATTTTTACTTTCTGTCCAGGGAGATGTTGGGGTTTTTACTCAGCTGTGTAGAAAATGAGGGCCCTCCCTCTGTATGAAGGCTGAGAGTAAATGAATGAATGAGTGGTGAAACCGAATTTCACACTGTCCACTGTGACTAGCATATCTGAGTCAGAAGGCTGCTTTTATTTATTTGGGCAGTGTCTTGGTAAGGACCACTGCCTCTCTTTGGGTAATGGATGAACCGGCTTCGCATAATCACCCTGTCTCCTTTGAATCCTTTATCTCCAGCTCTTCCTGGCATTCCCTGTTTAAACAAAAAAACAAAAAAACAAAAACAGCCACAGTCAGTTCGGCTGTCTCCTTTGATAACAACTAATTTGTGAAGAAGGACGAGTCTCGGCGAGCACTCACTTGCTTGCCCTCGGGGCCAACGGGACCAGGCGGGCCCTGGATGGGAGAAAGTGTGTTATCATCCGACTTCAGAACACAAAGAGCTTCAAATCAAACTCAGAGTGGCTTTCCACTGGAATTAAGAGGCTTTCGCCTGCCTGAACTGTAGGAAACGGATAAGAGAGCGCTGACATCAACGCAAAACGCTTTCACGTCTTACCGAGGGTCCTTTTGGACCTGCAAAACCGGGTAATCCTGGGGTTCCCGTCTCCCCTTTGGTTCCAGGAAGACCCTGAGGGACACACAAGAAAACCAATTTATCTTAATATCCACACAACTTGGGCCTGGCCATGCAGCGCCTCTCGTTAAGGAGGATTTAGGGAGATTAATCCTGGGCCACAGAAAAAAAATCTCATACAAATCGCACTAAGGGAAAGATGCCAGCAGGAGAAAACAAGCTTACGATTCATGAAGGTTTTGTAGGTCAGATTTTGTGTTAGAAAAAGGAAAAACAACATTAAAGAGCAAAAGCAGTGGATCCCAGCCTGCAACTGTCTGGATTCTGCTTCTTGGCAGTGAATTGTGCCTGTGGGATCACGCGGTCTGAACACTCACTGGATTTCCCGGCGCTCCTGACTTTCCGGCTGGTCCTGGCTCTCCGGGTTTCCCCTTCAAAAGGCAAAGCCAAAGTCGTGATTTAGTTCCTTGTGTTTTTAGTTTCCACTCTACAACTTGTTTCAACTGCTGTGAAAACGGCATAGGTTTGAAAATGCTCTCACCGATTCACCTCTCAGTCCCATGGCACCTTCAAGTCCAGGAGGTCCGACCTTGCCCTAAAACAGTGGGTAAAACTGAGTTCAGGTAACAGACCACGCTACTGTCTAATGAACCAATAACACATCAACTGCTCCCTGTGAATGTGTCCGCTAACGTGTCAATCCTGTATTAATATGGTGTTATAAACACCTCTATAAGCCTTTTTAAGTTCTGGCTACTCCCACTAATGGTTGCTTCTGCAGATCATTAAAATCTACATATTCGACACGGCACTGATTTAACACGCCATGAACTCCTGTGCTTCCAACTGATATCGTCCCGATAAAGCTACTTTTACCAGATTGGTGCCTGCTCTAGTTTTATAATATTTACTGATTGCACGTATGGTATGATTCGTCCTGAGATCCTATGTAAACAGCAGCTGAACTTGTTAAGTAAAGCTTAAGTAAAATACGTATGTACAGTAAATGAAGTGATATTTCTTTTCTATCAAAAGAGGCAGTGTGGTTTATTAACTCACATCTTTTCCAGATGGACCCTCTCGTCCAGGCTGGCCTTGTTTTCCTTCTTCACCCTGAAAGAGGCAAGAGCTGTTAAATTATATCTGTGCACACATTAGAGGCGACACAGTGATCGAGATGTAAAATCAGTTCCATCTAGACTCTAGGTCTCGGGGAGCATCTCAGTATTGTCTACTGGCTCTGACACATAGCCCTCTGAATATCTAGCGGCCACTTTCCATTTATGTAATGCCCATTTAAAATGTCTAAAACTGGGTGTGACTGTTTAGTACACTGTCATTGCCCCCCCAACCAGGCAATAAGATCCACACAGACCGCAGGAACAGTGCCCCCAGCTGGCCCCACCAACACAACCACCACTGGCAGCCACCACTGCTTTGCTAGGAGGTGTCTCGGTCAAATAAATGATAGCCAAGTCATAAAGTTGTGTTGAGTTGTAAGCTTCTCCTTTTACAGCAGGGCATACCCCAAACTTCCTCAGTCTTCCAGATCCCTACTCGGTACTGTATCTGTGTTAGACCTTGTCACTAACCTTTGATCCCGGTGGTCCAGGCTCTCCTCGGTGGCCTTTAAAACCCTGGAAGAACATGTTTAAAATGAGTGCATATTTAAGAACTTACAGGACAAAGGAAGCAAGCTGACAATGAATCATGTTCTCACTTACAGGAAGCCCTCTCAGCCCGTCTCGTCCTGCTGGTCCTGTTTCTCCTGGTTTACCCTGAAACACACAGGTTGTGGTGCTGGTGTTGGATGATTAGTTTTAGGTCACCAAAGCCACTCCAACTCATCCAGAAGGAGTTAGATGGAGTGTAATCACTCTAGTGACCACCAAAAACCACTGCTCCAGAGCACAAGGCCTCTCTTAATGAGCATGGAGAGTGTAGGATCTTGTGCAGCTGCTCCGGATCTTCCCATCTCGCGTAATACCTTTCAGTTAAGAGTTAATGTCTGTGCTCAACACGAGTGCCCCTTGAAACACCTGCACTGACTATGTGTAAGTCTAACATGCACTGTATAATGGACTCACTCCCTTAGCATCAGTCTTGTTTCGAGAAGAAGGAACTTACCGGCTCTCCTGGTTCTCCAGGGCGCCCATCCTTCCCATTCTTCCCCATCAATCCCTGTGCAAAGACAAAACACAAGCACGAACGTGATGCCACTAGTATTCATCAGTGATTAAGAAGAGCAAACTCCGGAAAAATAAAGCAGATCAGGTCCTGCTCATAATAATTAATTACGTAGCCCATGACTTTGGTAAGAGCTCGTTCCTCACCATTAAACCAGGCAGACCTGGGGGACCCTGGATGCCCTGCGATCCTTCTTTACCCTGAAAGATTTCATGTTCACAGTCAGATTGACCCAAACTACACGAGAAAGATCAAAGCCATGTGGCGTAGGCGGGTGATGTGTTTTACCTTCTCTCCTGGATGTCCAGGGGGGCCGAGGGGCCCAGGGTTGCCGTCGTTACCCTGCAGTGATTTAAGTATATATGCAACACACACATCAGCAAATTCATACACAAAGTTTTGAGGATTTATTTTGGTGATATGATTAGATACAGAACTTTATGAACTGATTTGATTAGTAGCAGGTTTGTTTAGTCCATTTCAGACTCGTGGATACACCACTACTGAGTCAGATACCGATCAGCCATAACATTACAACCACTGTCCATTCTCTCAGCTCCACTGACCACACAGAAGCAGTCTGTAGTTTGGATAGTGGATCATTCTCAGTGCTGCAGTGACACTGACGTGGTGGTGGTGTGTTAGTGTGTGTTGTGCTGGTGTAGAGTGGATCAGACACAGCAGTGCTGCACTGAGAACAGTCACCAACCAACAACACCCAGCCGACAGCGTCCTGTGTCACTGATGAAGGACTAGAGGACGAGCGACACACACTGTGCAGCGACAGATGAGCTACTGTCTCTGACTTTACATCTACAAGGTGGACCAACGAGGGAGGAGTGTCTCACAGAGTGGACAAATCACCATTTATCACATCATTTATCATTTGTTTTCCTCAAAAATGATCTTATTCCAATGCAGTCGTGCCCCCTTATCCCCCTTATGGGTGAGTTTGGTCTCTCTCTCGCTCTCTCCCTGTGTCTCATTGTATTGCACTCGCTCTTCTTCTTCATCAATAATGCATCTTTTCACAGAAGAAAAGCACTTCACAGCTTCTCTGTGGGCTGAGTTCAAATTGCCAGCACTACTAAGTCAAATTGATCCAAAAATATGTTTTTATTTTTTTTTAAACCTACAGCTCTATGAAATCAAGGCAGCTGAAAAGGTAAAGCAAATACTAAACGGCGTATGGATGTCTGTATACTGGAATAACTGCAGTGAAATGGTGGTGGATCTAAACTCTGTAGAGGTGACTTACAGGTGGGCCCATTGCTCCAGCAGCACCTGGATAGCCAGGAGGTCCCGGGGGTCCCTATAAAACACACACACACACACACACACACACATACGTGTCATGAAGAAACTGTGATGATGTGGTAAGATAAAATGACATCATGAATTTTTAGACTCATAAACATTTACAGAGAGTGAGTAAATAACCAATGGGGTTCATACCTTTTCACCTTTATCTCCAGGGGTCCCTACAGGGCCTCGGTCTCCTTTCAGTCCCTGTGTTTACAGCAGATTTAACACCAGGGTTTAGTTCAGTAGCTGTAACAGTGAGCTAATATACAATCTGAGGATACAGGATTAGGTTGTGTACAGGTATCTAAGGATGTAGGCCTCCAAGGGCTTTAAGCTGGAGCAGAGGTATTCAAACCGCCCCTAGTGGGGAATGTAGGAATTGCAAGAGGAGGGCATTAGTGAGAGGTTATTTACGCTAGAATCAGTTTCAAGTGAGAAATGAGGCATCATAGATGAATGAGGAGAGAAAGCCCCCCCTGGAGCAGAAGCTCTTATGGACACGTGTTTCTTTCATTTTACACAAAGGTGTATTCACAGGTGTGACTGAGTAAAGAGTGGTAGTTACTCATTCTGACCTTGGCTCCGTCAGCTCCAGGTGGTCCCGGAGGCCCAGTCGGCCCAGGCATACCCTTCAAATAAGAAACACTTTCAGTTACAATGCAGGAAAAAACATCTCACACACAGAAAATCACAGGGTCAGGGCTTGCATCTGTGAAGGCAGGTGCTGTGATGGCGATGTGAGCCGTGACCTGAGTAATCCATCCTGACGTCCCGAGCGACGCACCGCCCCGGGCCCTCCACACCTTCCTCTACAGCTGTTTATGGCTCCACACACTCCGCTGGGCCTTTATCCGCCCAGAGCCTTTACCCTTCCTCACGAGCTTCAGAAAGGGAAACAGCTCAACTGTTCCTGTCCTGGATGCGATGGCTTCTTTATTGTTGTGGAACTGAAGGCTATTTTTAAGGTTTATTTAACTACGGTTAAATACTGATATAGTTTTGTGTGACTACAAAAAAAAACATTTTCACCTGATAGCCATCCTGCCCGTTCTTTCCTGGGGGTCCAGAAGGGCCTTTATCTCCTGGTGGTCCCTGTAGTCCAGGTGGTCCGGCAGGTCCGGCGGGACAGTCTGAACACACCCCCTGTGGTATTAAACAGCAGGTGTGATGGATACCAGCATCATGGGGATGTACACAGAGTCTTTTATTAAAAAGTACAATGGGAAATTAAATACTGAGAGCTGAGTGTGCGCATGGAGGGATTCAACTGATCCTGATGAGTGTGTGGTGTCTATACAGGGATAAGTGAGTGTATGGGTGTGTGTGTGGGTGTGTATACAGAGGGAGGAGTCTGTGTGTAAAGCCATGAGTGTGTTGCTTACCTTCAGGTCGAGCTGAGACAGGTCTGCGTCTTTGCCCTGAGAGAAACACATCGGACGAAATGAGAACGATCAGAAATCAATTTCGGCTTTGAGACGGGTCTCGCTGCCCACGAGCCAGTCCTCACAAACCCATTAAACTCACTGACAGCGTCAGCAGCACTCTGCAATCAGAGCTGTCAGTGCTGCTGAGGGTGATGCTGAAAACTGACAGAGCATCACTCACCGGCTCTCCTGGGGAACCTTTCTCTCCGGGCCTTCCTGGCAAACCCTGAACACACACACACACATACACACACACACACACAAAAACAAACCCCAACATTAACCATTACTGCTTTAACAAAATTCACTTCGTAAGAAGGAATATATTTCATTTATTTTAAAGTAAAAAATTAAGACTTTTCATATTTTAACTTTGCCTCAGAAGTGTATAATACAATACACGGCCAAAAGACTGCATACACCAGTTACTCGTAAATCAACGATACTATCGGTAATATCAGTGCAGCAGGTAGTGTCACAGTCACACAGCTCCAGAGACCTGGAGATTGAGGGTTTGAGTGCAGCACCGGGTGACTGTCTGTGAGGAGTGTGGTGTGTTCTCTCTGTGTCTGCGTGGGTTTCCTCCGGGTGACTGTCTGTGAGGAGTGTGGTGTGTTCTCCCTGTGTCTGCGTGTGTTTCCTCCGGGTGACTGCCTGTGAGGAGTGTGGTGTGTTCTCTCTGTGTCTGCGTGGGTTTCCTCCGGGTGACTGTCTGTGAGGAGTGTGGTGTGTTCTCTCTGTGTCTGCGTGGGTTTCCTCCGGGTGACTGTCTGTGAGGAGTGTGGTGTGTTCTCTCTGTGTCTGCGTGGGTTTCCTCCGGGTGACTGTCTGTGTGGAGTGTGGTGTGTTCTCCCTGTGTCTGCGTGGGTTTCCTCCGGGTGACTGTCTGTGTGGAGTGTGGTGTGTTCTCCCTGTGTCTGCGTGGGTTTCTTCCAGGTGACTGTCTGTGAGGAGTGTGGTGTGTTCTCCCTGTGTCTGCGTGGGTTTCCTCCGGGTGACTGTATGTGAGGAGTGTGGTGTGTTCTCCCTGTGTCTGCGTGGGTTTCCTCCGGGTGACTGTCTGTGAGGAGTGTGGTGTGTTCTCCCTGTGTCTGCATGGGTTTCCTCCGGGTGACTGTCTGTGAGGAGTGTGGTGTGTTCTCCCTGTGTCTGCGTGGGTTTCCTCCGGGTGACTGTCTGTGAGGAGTGTGGTGTGTTCTCCCTGTGTCTGGATCATAGTGTCTCCAAACAGCTGGACAAACACTGTGATGTGTGTCATGCTTCTTTTTGTGCTTACATTATGTCCAGCCGGTCCCTGAGGCCCTTGGACTCCTGGAGCTCCTCTTAGCCCCTGCAGAGACAGCAGTGAAATGGTGAGGTCAGAGGTGTCAATATCTACATAACAGGTTCAGAACAAGCTAAAAACGCAACAGGTAACTTACAGCTGCTCCTATTGGGCCCGGTGGACCGGGTGGTCCCTGTAAAAGATAAGCGTTATAATTAATAATAATGTTTAATTCATTATTTTTATTCATTCATAAATGATATTGATTCTACGTCTACTGCTGCCGTTAATAATAACACATACTGATTATAAATGTGTGTGTCTGTGTGTGCATCTACATACAGCTTGTCCGGGGCTTCCCTCTCCTGGAGGACCTCTGGCTCCTGGCAGCCCCTGCATTCCTTGATTACCTGGCGGGCCCTAAAGCAAACAAATGAACAAACATCAACAAATATCACAAAACAACGTGGGACACTCAAAAGCTCCAAACTCTCTAAGACCTTCAGGTTTCCACAAAGTTGTTTCACTTCCTAAAGAAACCCTGCCATTTCACCTGGGCTTGGGACCGGTCACACAAGTGCAGCCACGGTGGCTGGGGGTGGTGGACGAAGGGAGAACACAGCCACACAGACTGTGAACCCAGGCCCCCGTGGCCCCAAAGTGGCGCGGTAGTGACTGAGTGTAAACCTCACTCATGACAGTTTCACTACATTTTCATAGCGGAGGACTTCTTTCCTTCTGAGCAGTGAGAAATCTGGAGACCTGAGGGCCCCCTCTAACAGACTAATACATAATTAAATCAGTCCTCCTTAAACCGGTTTAACAACACATCAGTAAATACGTTGTGTCGATACGGTACATGCAGCAGTTCCAAGGCTAGTCCTGAGGAGACACACCTGAACCCCTCAAACCTCAGAGGTGCAGAATGTAAAGGAAAGAGGCTTTTAACTAAGTCATACCTTCAGTCCTTGTGGTCCGGGCATTCCTGGTGGTCCTGGGTCACCCTGTAATAACAGGAAATAAATTACAGCACAGGTGTGTGTGTGTGTGGGTGTGTGTGTGTACCAAGAATATATCACATTGTGGGGAGTAAAGCCTGCTTTACACAGTCATATTGTGGGGACTTGTTTTCCTTGTGGGGACACCAAGCTGGTCCCCACAATGTAATCATTACGGTTTCAGGTGAAGGCAGGTTTTAAGATTAGGTTATGGTTAAGGTAAGGGTTAAGATAGTAAACAGGTGTGTGTGTGTGTGTGTTTTCTGTGTTTAAAATTCTTATTACAATTGTGGCTGACTCAAACATGCAGTAAAACATTCTTGAACATCACAACGATACGTGTGCAGTGTGTGTGTGTGTGTGTGTGTGTGTGTCTGGGGCCTGTAGCAATTCTGTGGGTTGAAACAAACCCAACACCTGCAGCCTAAACCCACTTCCTCATTAGTTTAATGGGAGGTGATTAAAGAGCGGTCGGACGCCGCTGGGCTTTTCAGCTCCATCAGCACGTTCAACTGGAAAAAAAAAATCCCACCTCAACCAGGGTCTGGGTGTTTCCCCGGCCCCTCAGAGAGAGAGGGACGTGCTCTTAAAAAGCAGACACAGCCACAAACTCAGCTAGAAGGACTCTGGGACTTGTACTGAATGGAGCTCCATTACGGCACCTTAAAGAAGAGGTGTCTACAGTCAACTTCATCATCGTTTCTTCTCTTCCTCGGCCATAGCCTGAGCAGCTCCTCAGAAGCACAGCTACATTTAGAACGACATGAAGCTCACAAGCCTTGGTCTTGTTTTTCCTCTTGAATTCAGCCTGGCACTGCTCCAGTTGTGATTCATTTACTCAGTAATTGCTTTCCTCAGTTCAATCAGTGAGTTATGATGAGCAGCAGGGACCTTCAGCCGAGGCAAACATCTGACGAGTGCTACTGCTGCCACTGAAGCTGCCCAATGAGGTTGTGAACGGGTGAGTGAAGTGGAGAAGGGCCACATTAAGAACAGAGACCTACTCTGTACAGTTTCTTCTGTCCTAACTCTTTTATAGAAGCTACCATGTGCCTTTTTAGGACGTTGCGCATAATAATTCAGCCCAGATTTAATACCGCAGCTCTTACAATTCAGAAACGACATGCTATTTAAGTGTGATTTTGATATAAACACGATGAATTTCGCAGGTCCTGCACACCACAGAGAACCAGAGGAAGCCAAGGGGGTGATATCTGAGACACAGAAACACTTTACACAGCATTACAGCCACAGCACGTAACGTAATACACAGCCGTATTGGGATCGATGTCTTGCTTGAGCAGGAACGGCATGCTTTACCAATCAGTATCCCAGGACAAGACTCCTAACACTGCATCAGCCCCCTATCGATAACATCATTAAGGTAGTACTGTGCCCTGTAAGGTTTCTACACTGAGTTCAGCCATTCGGATACACACTATAAGTGTATATGTGTAGGGTAGGAAATGTGCTTTAAGAGAAGGAACGTCCCACAGATGTAACGTGTAGGTGCAGTGGCAGCTAAGGGGTTAATCCATTGTCAGACAAAACTACACTGTTGAGTGTTTTACGGCTGCAGATCAGGTCTACAGTATCCATACCTGCGCTCCATCTTTGCCTTTCCCAGGTAATCCTACTTCACCTCTCAGACCAGGCTCTCCGACTGGACCTGGGGGGCCCGCTGGACCGTCTTTTCCCACATCTCCCTGAAAAGCAAAGTAAGATATTAATGTGTTCTTTTTGGCCCAGAGCACCTTAAGCTGGTGATGTTTCTGCCTTTTTTTGGTTCATACCACACCTTAATGCTTCAAACTGTGCCAGAGCCTGAACTCATAAAACGATTCTGCTCTGCTTCTGACGTCAAGTGCAGAGACTTTAGAACTGCCCCGCCCCCTCATCTGAGTCTGTCCAATAACAGCGCTGGGCCCGCGTTTATGTGAGAGCACACAGATGAGGTTATACAAACAGTACATTCAGTACAGTGTCCCTATCACTGCACCCAGGCTTTGGGAGCTACAGGGACAATGCCCCCCCTCCCCCCCGTTGGGCCGACATACACCACCTCCAGTGTTCATCAGAGATGCCCATTCACGTGTTGCCCCTAATCCTGCTTAGCTCTAGTGGAGTTGCAGGTTCTGGTGTTGAGGTGCTGTGTGTGCGGTCCAAAATAGCGAAACGGGATGACCCTTCAAGAGCCTGATAACTTCATCAGAACAAAGAGCTGCACTTCAGCGTCTCCCAGCTGGTGAAGGACCCTCCTTCTGGACTTTAAAGTAGATACATTTAAGGTATCAAAGGTTCCCACCATCATATAGAATCACCCTCTCCAAATTCTCGGTGAAATGAAGCTGAATTCAGTGGCTTAGTTTCTGCTCAAACTTTCCAGTGCCACCTTAAATGTTGCAGTAGCTATAGGCGCTATATATCTGCTTTGTCATTTAAGGTGGCACCACACCACACTTGCTAGTGCAGTTAATGTTTACAGCACTGTCCTGAAATCAGTGGGGAATGGAGGGAGGGTGATGGCTTCCTACCCTCCTCCACCAGTTACATAGTGCAGTTTCTGCAGTGCTGAGCCAAGAGTAGCTCCGTTATCCCTATTACAGATGAGTGGAGCATCACAGTGATTTAGAAGCTGTAACTCCAAGGTAAAAATACTACGCAGTGCCCCTTTAACATCATTGTATCTAAGACGAGTCAACCACACCATGTGGACTCATTGAAAAGCCACTGAACTACATAAGCCACCAGCTTGAGCTGCTGTTGGAAACGGCTCTGGAGTAAACCTCACACTTCATCTGAGCACTTGAACTAGGGGCAGAAAAGCTACCTCGACTCCCAGAACCCACCCAAGGAACAGCACTGTCTCCTCCCTCAACGTGCACAGATGAGGAGCCACCCAACCCCCGACAGCTGCCCAGGCTGGATTTCAGCTACAGCTACTTGTGGAACAAATCACACCCTGTTGTTTCTCATTATCACTGACTATAATTATCATCATGGACGGCACAGTGGCGCAGCAGGTAGTGTCGCAGTCACACAGCTCCAGGGGCCTGGAAGTTGTGGGTTCGAGTCCCGCTCCGGGTGACTGACTGTGAGGAGTTGGTGTGTTCTCCCTGTGTCTGCGTGGGTTTCCTCCGGGTGACTGTCTGTGAGGAGTTGGTGTGTTCTCCCTGTGTCTGTGTGGGTTTCCTCTGGGTGACTGTCTGTGAGGAGTTGGTGTGTTCTCCCTGTGTCTGCGTGGGTTTCCTCCGGGTGACTGTCTGTGAGGAGTTGGTGTGTTCTCCCTGTGTCTGCGTGGGTTTCCTCCGGGTGCTCCGGTTTCCTCCCACAGTCCAAAAACACACGTTGGTAGGTGGATTGGTGACTCAAAAGTGTCCGTAGGTGTGTGTGTGTGAGTGTTGCCCTGTGAAGGACTGGCGCCCCCTCCAGGGTGTATTCCCGCCTTGCGCCCATTGATTCCGGGTAGTCTCTGGACCCACCGCGACCCTGAACTGGATAAGGGTTACAGATAATGAATGAATGAATTATCATTATGCCTCAAGAGAGATGTTAGTCCACACAGAGATAGGGAACAGAAAAACATTGACTTTCACCTTCTCTCCTCGTTGTCCTGCTATGCCAGGAGGGCCGATGCTGCCTGGGATTCCCTGAGAAATAAAAGCAGGTAGATAAACGTGAGCACGTCCTCTATACAGACAACAAACCCGTGTACAGATGATACACACAGCTTTGGGACCCACCAAATGTGATCTGTGCCAAAGCTATGGCACTTTTTCTATTTTATGCTTTAGATGTTGGGAACAGAACACAGTTTCATGCATTCACCCAGTCACTCTCTCACACACACACACACACACACACACACATTCACCCAGTCACTCTCACCCAGTCACTCTCACACACACACACACACACACACTCACGCAGTCACTCTCGAACACACACACACACTCACCCAGTCATTCTCACACACACACACACACACACACACACACAAACAATCACCCAGTCACTCTCACACACACACACACTCACCCAGTCACTCTCACACACACACACACACACACTCACGCAGTCATTCTCGAACACACACACACACACTCACGCAGTCATTCTCGAACACACACACACACTCACCCAGTCATTCTCACACACACACACACACACACACACACACTCACCCAGTCACTCACACACACACACTCACCCAGTCACTCTCTCACACACACACACTCACCCAGTCACTCTCTCACACACACACACTCACCCAGTCACTCTTTCTCTCACACACACACTCACCCAGTCACTCAGTGATTTTTCATTAATTCACCCAATTGACAAATCTGATTTATTAGTTTGTGAGACACGTACCACGTTTCCTGGCAACCCTCGAGACCCCTGGGGGCCCGGCAGCCCTGGAGGACCCTGAGGAAGAAAGAGAGAGAGTTAAAGATGAAAGACACATCTCACAGAATATGAAAGGTGATGCGTTTGTGAGACACCAGACGGAAGAATAACAGCAGTGAAACTCACAGGGTCTCCGTTCCTGCCGGCGTCACCTTTATCTCCGGAGTCTCCCTTCACTCCCTGTTCAGACGAGCAGCAGTCAGAGCATTACACATAGAGCAGTCGATTCCTCTCACATTTTAACACAGAGTTCTATCATCACTGGGCAGGGGTGGAAGAATCAACTCATCCCTCACAATCAACTCAAGAATCAACTCATCCCTCACAATCGATTCAATTCAGTAAGAAAATAAAAAAAAAACATCTGTAAAAGGCTTTGTGAGCAATAAACAAGTAAGACCTGTGCTCCTCTGGAGTTGCCTCTGCTAAGAACTGCAACTCCCAGAATGCTCTGGGGTGACTGACCAAGCTATTGGTTTCTGACCTTGGCTTAAGGACGTTTCACTCTAACTGGACCTTAATGGATTTTTAACCCCTGACCCACAGGACAGAGCCCCCTGGTTTCCACTGTCAGGTCCAAAGCTTTAACCCGAGCCACTGACAGACAGACAGTGAGTGTTCCTCCAGCACTGTGTACAAGTCAGCAGCATGAAGAGATGCTAATTAGCATCTGTGTAATAAGTGTCCTGTGAAAGACTGAATGATAATCTGAAACAGGCTGGAGACACAGCAGATGGGAGATGAAAGGGGACTGCTCATTACCAGAGGTCCAGGTAGTCCTCTGAAGCCTTGCTCTCCAGGAAGTCCTCGTTGACCCTGAAAAAGACATCAGTCGAGACATCGTGACTTAACGGTTCAGCTCAAAGGGGATGTGCGTGTGGACAAGGGGAGGTGTGTGTACATTTCTGTTTATATTAAAAACAACGAATAAATAACAATAAAAATACTCAAAAAATAGTTCAGTAATTCAGTGTTCTATATAGTGAGAATGAGAGGCTTTGTCACATGACATCGTTGTGACATCGTTACACACAGGGGATTGAGGGGCTGAAATGACTGATACAGACCCTGGTACTGAAGTGTGTTCTGATCCAGTGCTGGATCATAGCATCAGCTCTGAGCAACGTCCTGCTTTCCCTGATCATAGCGCTCTGAGGCGTGAGCGCTGTCTGCAATATCGAGCGCAGTGGCAATTCAACAGACATTTCATTTCACACTGAAGCATTTGTTTGAGAGCTGATTCATTGTGGTAATAAAGTGTGTGTGTGTGTGAGAGAGAGAGTGAGAGAGAGATAGAGAGAGAGAGAAAGAGAGAGAAAGAGAAAGAGAGAGAGAGAGAGAGAGAGAGAGAGAGAGAGAGAGAGAGATAGAGATAGAGAGAGAGAGAGAGAGAGAGAGAGAGAGATAGAGATAGAGAGAGAGAGAGAGAGAGAGAGAAAGAGAGAGAGAGGGAGAGAGAGAGAGAGAGAGAGAGAGAGAGAGAGAGAGAGAGGGAGAGAGAGCGATAGAGAGAGAGAGTAAGAGAGAGAAAGAGAAAGAGAGAGGGAGTGAGAGAAAGAGAGAGGGAGTGAGAGAGAGAGAGAGAGAGAGAGAGAGGGAGTGAGAGAGAGAGAGAGAGAGAGAGAGAAAGACACAGAGAGATGTTTCTGTGGAAGGTTGAAGCTCCAGTGAAAGATCACTGAACACACCACTCCCCTGAACATAAAGCTACACTGGAAAAGAAAGACCTTTAAACACAGAGATCCACCTTAAATCCACACGGCCGGTTCTATCCTCTGTGTTTACTGTACTATCTACGCTAATGTTCTCTGCCGCTGTGTATTCACGTCATGTGCATGCGGTAGATATTTTGGAAATAAAACCCACAGCTGCTGCGCTCCATTAAGAAAGCGCTTCAAAATACAATACTTCTCTTAAACACATTCAAAAAAGGTTATCAATGTAAAACTCCTTACATTTAAAGGTGCTGTACACGATTCTGGAGACTGACTGCTGATACGTCAACAGCAAAAACAAAACACCCCTTCCTTCCGTGCTCCTTCAAAAGCTCCACCCCCATATTCATGAATGTAGAACGTGACGGACACAGTCTCCCCGACCCTCCCCTCAGGCCTTAGCCTTAGATCCAGCAGGTGCTTTGATCATAAGACTCTGTTCTTTTAAGAGCCTGTACTCACATGAAAATCGAAGGTCTACTCAAGTTCTGCTTGACTACAGTGAGCTGATAACACTTCACAGGCAACACAGAGCACACCGGCCAACTCAGAGAGAACCAGGTGCACAATTTCACCGAAGTTAATCACAGTATTTTGCTCTAAACACAACTATTCACACCTTTTCTGTTCCATCACTAACGTGAACTATACCCACAGTGTTCTTCCTCCAGCTCTGTGGACACAGAAACCCGCTGCTCTGCTGCCACCTGGTGTTGAGCTACGTTAACTACATCAACCATTCCATCCCTAAATTCCATCTCCCCCACCCTCAAGCCACAATCACAGCTCTGACCAGTCGAGGCAGAGACCACCCCAGACCTCTGAAGGCACCCTGTTGTCTTTGGCACCAAGATGTCAGCAGCAGATGCTTTGAGTTCTGTAAACTGGGAGGTGGAAGTGGGGCCTCCATGGGTTAGACTTGTTTTTCCAGCACATCCCACAGACGACACCTTGTGCTCTTTGTGGTGTTCCTCAAACCATCCCTGAACACATTTTACACAGTGACTGGGAGCATTCTCCTGCTAAAAGAGGGCATTCGGCAGTACACGGCAACATAAAGGGATGTACTTGGTCTGCAGCAAAGTTTAGGGAGGTGATATTTGTATAATGTAACATTTACACGGTTTCCCAGCGAAACATAACATCCGGCAGCTTCCTTTCTTCCCACAGTTTGTCCTAGCACCACCTCTACCCCAGGTCAGCCTCGCTCACACCTAGCTCTCCTCATGAAGTACAAAACGTCATGGTTTGCTTCATTCTTTCACTGCCCCATGGTACTATTCTGATGCCTACAAACCCCATGGAGGACAGGGGTCAGCAGGCTCAATCTGACAACACAGCCCCTGACAAAGTGTGTGTTCTGACCCCTCTCCATGAAAGCTAGAGCATGGCGAGAAATTGCTGGTGTAATTTTGTGTTGTATCATATTGATGTATTCTAAAGAAATGTGGCCCATCTGCACCAAAGTCTATGAGATCTTTCCTTCTGTGTCCTCAAAGACAGGGTCACGTGCTCCTTCGCTGAATTTCTTTGACTACCTCCATCCATTGGTCGAAAGTTGGGGGTGTCACTTGTAGCCATCCACCTTAAAACTATTGCCATCCACCTTAAAACTATTGCCATCCACTTTAAAACTATTGCCATCCACCTTAAAACCATTGCCATCCACTTTAAAACTATTGCCATCCACATTAAAAATATTGCCATCCACATTAAAAATATTGCCATCCACATTAAAACCATTGCCATCCACTTTAAAACTATTGCCATCCACATTAAAACTATTACCACCCACATTAAAAATATTGCCATCCACCTTAAAACTATTGCCATCCACATTAAAACTATTACCATCCACCTTAAAACTATTGCCATCCACATTAAAACTATTACCATCCACATTAAAAATATTGCCATCCACCTTAAAACTATTGCCATCCACATTAAAAATATTGCCATCCACCTTAAAACTATTGCCATCCACCTTAAAACTATTGCCATCCACCTTAAAACCATTGCCATCCACTTTAAAACTATTGCCATCCACCTTAAAACCATTGCATCCACATTAAAACTATTGCCACCCACATTAAAACTATTGCCATTCACATAAAAATATTGCCATCCACCTTAAAACTATTGCCATCCACATTAAAATATATTGCCATCCACCTTAAAACTATTGCCGTCTGAAATGATAGTTGCCCCATATGTCGAATAAAGGAGCTATTTTTCAGCTAAACAAGCTCATTTTTAGCTGGAGTAACTCTTCTGTGGGATCAGACCAGTCGGACTAGTCCTTGCTCCCATCACATATCAGTGAACCTCTGGCACTGACGACCCTGGGGCTGGTCACTGTTGGTCGTGTCTTGAACTACCTTTTTGCATGTATTGACCAATGCACACTGGGGAAAACCCTACAACACCTGTGGCCCAGAAATGCTCAGGTCCTCACTCTGACCATTTCTCCTGCTCCTGACACCAACCCCGATACCCCGACAGTGACACGCTATCCAGGTCACCTGCGAGTGGTTCTAATGTTGTGGAAGATCAGTGTGCATTCTCTGAAGGACGTTATATTGATCACTCACCATCTCTCCGGGCTTCCCCTGGTCTCCCTTCTCCCCTTTCTCTCCAGGCTTGCCCTATACAGAGAGACGCAAAACAACGGCTTTCAGAACCTCAGATCACAGTTCCCAGAGCAGTTATCAGAGCTTCTCAAGACTCAGCAGACTGATCACAGAGAGAATGAAACTGGAGTGTCTGTGTGCTGGGTGTCAGGTCAGATAACGTACCGGTTCGCCAGGCTCCGGAATCACATTGGCCACCTGCGAAGGATTCAGATTCAGAATAAGCACAAACCAGCAGATCACAGATGAACACATGAATGTACTGATGTTTAAAGCAGCTCTCAGAGCTCTCTACTGGAGTGACTGCATGGAGAAAGTGATGTCTTAGCAAGTGAAATCACCTTAAACCTGTAGCTATAGCTTTCTCATTAGGATGTGTGTGTGTGTGTGTGTGTGTGTGTGTGTGTTTGTGTGTGTAAAATGGTATCTGGATGTTGCTGCTCACTGACTTTCATTTAATTTAACTGTGTTCAATATAAACACATTCCACTCACATTCCCTGGTGCTCCTGGGACTCCTCTGGGTCCTACTTCACCCTGAGAGAGAGAGAGAAAAAGATAGAGAGAGATTGCGAGAGAGAGCAAGATAGATAGATAGAGAGAGAGAGAGAGAGAGAGAGAGAGAGAGAGAGAGAACAAAGAGAGATAGAGAGCAAGATAGAGCGAGATTGCGAGAGAGCGCAAGATAGAGAGAGAGAGAGAGAGAGAGAGAGAGAGAGAGAACAAAGAGAGAGAGAGAGCAAGATAGAGAGAGATTGCGAGAGCGCAAGATAGAGAGAGAGAGAGAGAGAGAGAGAGAGAACAAAGAGAGAGAGAGAGCAAGATAGAGAGAGATTGCGAGAGCGCAAGATAGAGAGAGAGCAAGAGAGAGAGAGAGAGAGAGAGAGAGAGAGAGAGATTGAGAGATTGCGAGAGAGAGAGAGAGAGAGAGAGAGATTGAGAGATTGCGAGAGAGAGCAAGAGAGAGAGATTGAGAGATTGCGAGAGAGAGAGAGAGAGAGAGAGAGAGAGAGAGAGAGAGATAAGTGTCCCCCAGCTTGTGGCAGTATTTAACGCAGAGGTAAATGCACACACATCCATCCCAGGTGAAGCTGAACAAACATTAAACAGTGATTCACTGACTCTGGCGCTTAGCTCAGTGTCACAGTGAAGAGACGGAGACCAGAAGATTCACTGAAGACAAATCCAGTAAGTGCTGCTGTGTGCACAAGAACTTTTCACCTCTTTGTTCTCCTCTAATGAGGCTCCCTTCGTTTAATGGGGCTATTTGTTAGTGCAAACAGATGGTGGAGCACAGGGACAAATGACTTCCTCATGTTTCTAATCCATGTTCTGTAATGTACACATCTTTGTCTGAATCTAAAACGTTCAGTGTGTTTATCTGGAGTTTACCAACCCAGTCATTTTTCTGTGATCTGCCTAAGTGTGAAAACATGGACATAAACGAGCTGTTCTGATTCTGCTCCGCTGCTGACATCATTAGAATGACCCCACCGCTCGTCTGAGTCTGTCCAATCACGGCGCTGGACCCGCGTTTATATGAGAGCGCAAAGACAAGGTTAAACACAGCAAAACAGACACAAAGAGCGTGGAGAAATAAGAGCACTGAGTGAAAACTGAGAAAACAAGAACAGAGAAGAAAGAGAACAGAGTGAAAACAGCTAAAAAACCAGAGCTTCTGCTCCTCGCTCCTCACTGCTGTGCGCTCGGGGTCGGGGTGAACAGCGAGCGGCTCATTATCATTTAAAGGAACAGGTGCTGAAAGCGACCGCTCTGAACAGGTGGAGAACTCTGCTGTGGGGTTTGATCCTTGTGGTGTTTAGTGACACAGTTATAGCTTCCTCTCACCTTGTCTCCCTTCTCGCCTTTAGGACCGAGTTCTCCGTCCTTCCCTCTTTCGCCCTGCAACAAACAGAAAGAGAGAAGCACATGCAGAGTTAGGCCACTTTATCAGAAACACCACCACTGTACTTCCTCAGGTGGCTCTTCTATTAACCGACGGAGAACTCACCGTCAATCCCTTTTCTCCTCTTGGTCCCATTAAACCTGACTCACCGGGTATGCCGGCTTCACCCTGAAAGAGAGACAGAGAGGGGGGATAAGAGAAGGAGGGAAAAGAGAGGATGATGATGATAAATAAAGAGAGAGTGATCAGCATGCTACTGAACCTCTGGTATGAGGGGTCAATCTTCACTACAGTACTCACTCTCTCTCCCGGTGGTCCTCTCGGTCCCGGGGGGCCCTCATCACCCTTGGTATAAAACCAAAGCATCATTAAACTCTTCTCTTCAGAGGCACAGTTCAATGAAACATCAAGCTCACACAGATCCTCCAACATAGCATTTGCTTTCTTAGCTTTGCGCTATAGCTATCCAGCTAATGTAGCAAGCAAGTGATATACGCTAAGCCTAAGTCATGACAAACTGCCAAACGGCGTGAGCAGAAATCTCATTCTGAGTCTCTTTCTGACACTATTCATATAAACAAAAGGATGTAGCACAGACTGAAACTACACAATCGTTGTAAAGAGAGGATTTCCGAGATCATAAGCCTAAGACTAGAGATACACTTGTTGTTTGGTCCTGCGTTCGCGTAGACCACCGCCTGCACCATGAGCGTAACTACTCACATACTCGCCTGTGTACTACTGTGTAACTAGAGGCTTCCACTAGAGGGCAGACCAGAGAAAGACATGGGGAGTTGCAGACTTGACTCTGACTCAGCTTTCTTCAAAAGTTTCCTCCATTGATATACTGTTGACTGCCTGCACTGCCCCCTAATGTTTACGTGTGTAGTGCCCCTTGCGTTAGCATAGCATTTATTCTGAGGACGTGCACCACCGATGTGAAAAAGGATGCAGGGTGTGAGGCATCCTTGATGCTTACGTAAACGTGTAGTTAACAGCAACACCCTAAGAATCTAACCCGTGGGTTTGTGGAGTCGGCTTTCCAGACGAATGTGAGGGGAAGAGGAGTGGGTGGAGATAGGGGTGGGGACTGGGGACGTTCCCTCTCACCACTGTTGTCGTTAATTTGTTTCCTTAGTTTTGTACTTTGAAGCGAACTTGTCTTAAAGTCCCTCTCCGATCAATCATCTTAATGGACTGGACTGTGTTTCTTCTTCCCCAGGTGTCAGCTCTCTGTGGGGTCTGGTGTTGCATCTGTGTTGGCTTTGCGTTGATGAATCCTCCATCTCACAGAGACTTAGTTCATACTCGTCAGTGTGGTTGGATTAAAACAAACCCTAACGTGATTACTGCAGTAGTTCAGTCCTCTAGAGTAAGTTTATAAGCCGTAACGATGCATCTACATTCAACAGCTCTCAGCTCTCTAACCCTCACACTTCAAAAACCTCATCAAAGTGCACGCTTCAAGGAAGGGTTTATGACTTGGGATGTGGCAGAACTGCAGGCAGCAAAATCCCAGACATTTTTGTCCCAAAAAGAGGACATGTCTGGGGATAAGAGGACGTATGGCCAACCTACTTAAATGTAACATTGTATCGTTTTCTTATCGGGTTCAGACCAAGTGAACTCAGCTTAAGACACTAGTTGTAGATGCAGCGTGCCGGGACATACCTTAGAACCAGGTTTTCCAGGGAAACCTTCTGGCCCAGTTTCCCCCCTTTGGCCCTGTAACAACACAGATCATGTGATCATCATAATACATACACTTTCCACTGGAAAAAACACACAACCAAAGCAAAGAGGGCGGGAATGAATGAAAAAAATGATTGTGCATGAAGTGGATCTGAACTGTTGAGGTCACATGATGTGGCTGAAGCTCTGGTTGTGTCTCTGAAAAGGCTGACGTACTATGTAGTGGCCCTGTAACTCGACATTTCTGCTGCTGAACTGGGGAGCACTAACCTTTTCACCGTCGTTTCCTGGAAGACCATCCAGACCGTCCTTTCCTGCAAGACCCTGTAAAACAAAACACGCCCAGCATTAACTGTGAAATAAAGACCATCTCTTATCAAACAAGGAACGAACAATGGGTTATGAGTCTAGAGACACTTACTGGTTTTCCTGGCTCTCCTGGTTTCCCGGAGAACCCAATTTCACCAGGCAATCCCTGTGGAAGTTATTACACACTCGAATGAATCTATTACCTTGCCCTCTCTATAGCTTTTAGAGTATTCACATGTACACTTACAGGTGGTCCAGTCAGTCCAGGCCTGCCAGGGGGTCCGGGAGGGCCAGCAGGACCCTACAACACAAACCACCACCATTAATGGAAGATTCATCAACATCAGACTCTGCCTATCTGCCAGTGTAGTTACTCCTGCATGACTAAATCCACCTTGTGCCACTAGGGGGAGCCAGTTAACAAGGATAAGGTTGCACTCTGTGTCCAAGCAACAGGACATTTGCCCACTTTGCTGCAGTTCCTGCTTTTCTGGGAAGGATTTGACCAGGTGTTGGAACATTTCTGCATGAATTTGATTGATTGCATTCAGTCAGTTGAGTCTTGAGATCAGGTGCTGATGTCGAAGGAGTCGTTATGGATCACGAACACCACTCCAACCGCCCCATACTCCTAGATGGTGCTGGGCATTAGACAAGGTGACCTTAGACTTATGTATGGAGTGATTCCATCGGTCAGTGTTTTTCTAAGGAGATAAAACCCACATGCACAATCTGTTCTAATACGTGTACCTTAAAGCAGACCTGTGAATAAACCCATTGTTTAGTGCATGCATCTGCCGCCCACCAACCCACACTCTGTGAAACAAGACACACCCAGTCAGTTTTCTGTGGGCTGCCCAAGTCAGAAACATGGGATAAAACGAGCCGTTCAGACTCGGTTCTGTGTATGACGTCAAGTGCCGAGACTTTAAGGTGGAATGGTGTGTTTGTGGGGGAAAATAGACTGTTGTTTGTAGGTGGCTGAAGTGTAAAGTGTCTATGTTTTTATTACCACAGAAACTCATTTCTAACTCAAGTTGTTCAGTTTTATAACGCTTTCGGTTTGTGTTTACTTTCATGCAGTAAACGCTCTCCTGAATTTAGAGTCAATTCCACCTTAATAAGTTAATGTTACTCACATATGGAACAAGAATAGAGCAGTATCCTCATTATCTCAGGATTTTCTATGTTTGGAAGTCTCTCTACTCCCTTATATCTCTTTACTTACACTGGGGACTCACATTAGACCGGTTTCCAGCATGGTATGATTCAGATTACATCATGTGAGTTTATATCAGGAAGCGCCAGTCAGGTGACTGCTACTTACAGGAGGTCCAGGAAGGCCATCAACTCCCGGTAATCCACCTTCACCTTTCTTTCCCTAGAGACCAAAGAACATCAAAAATGACTACGGTTAAAAGAAGATTAGGGGTAAACAATAGATAAACAACCAAGAAAAGCACAACTAAAGACGGTGCTGCCATCTGTTGGACAAACCGAGCAAACGCAACTCCTTCTTTACTGTTGAAATCAACCAGTCTATTGCTGGATGTCTGAAGCTGACCCAGTGGAAACCCAAAGTCTATTGGGTGATCTATTTAGAGCCTATGTATCCTTTGAATGTATCCCTGAATCTGGCCTGAGACCAGTCGTTCACAGTAAAACGGAGCAGGGTGAGGAGCGGCAGCCTTCTGCCTACTGTGTCTATGTGCTGTGTTTATTGAAAGATTGGCAATTTCAGGCAAAGCAGATGATGGCTGCATGGACACCGAGTGAGCTCATGGTCTATAATTGAAAGTGTCTTACCCTTTGGCCCATTTCTCCAGGCTCCCCAGGCTCCCCAGGTGAACCGGGTGGACCCTGAGTGAGAGAGTGAAATTACCCTTCAAATGTTTGATCACACGTGAGGACTGTTCCACACACTCACACACACTCACACCTGTGGACAGTTTAGTACAGACTCTGACCGTAAAGGTGAGCATCCTGATCAATCAAAAACACATCACAAAGCAATGCACATCACGCGTCCATGGAGGGTACATTCTGCCTCCTGTTAAAGTAATCAGCTCCGTGTGATGGAGACAACAGATTAATGGACTTACAGAAGGCCCAGGAGGCCCATCAGCTCCAGGACGGCCAGGGGAACCAGGGGTACCCTGGGAAACAGCAGAACAAAATACATGAGCTCCTTTAATCACAGGCAGAGAGGGAGAGAGAGGGAGAGATAGAACCATGCACACACAGTAGGAGAGAAATCAGAGAAACTGTACATTTATATATAGTTTTAATAGACACCAGTTAAAGACGGGATATAATAAGAATTATGCAGTGATTACCCTTCCTCTTCTTACGTTTCCTCTGTCCCAGGCCGCCACGCGTCTCTTGTTTACCTCCTAGCTACGCCCCCTTCTCCATGTGGTTGCTCTTGCCACGCCCCTTTTCCATTTCCCTGTTTGTTCACGTTTAAACGCTCCTCCCTGTGTTTGTTCTGTCATTGTTACTGTTGTCTCTGTTTCTCTTACTCAGGTGTTTGGGGTGTTTTGGTTCTGTGTTTTGTTCCCTGTGCTGTTTCTGTCTCTCGCTCTTGTACTGTGACTTTCCTGATTACCAGCGTTTATCTCTGTCTCATTCTGGCTTCCTATAATCCAGGTAATACCCCTTAGGCTCAGTTCTCTCAGTCAGCTCCTGGTTAATGCTTTGCCTTAGTGTTAGCTCGTTTCCTTTGGGTTCAGTGTTTGTTTATATGGTTTAATAGCGTCTGTCACTTTCTGTTTATGTTTTGTCTCTTGCTAGTTTTGTCTGGTTTTCTTTAAATGTACATTGTCACATTTACATCCACCTCCTTCGCCTCCTTTTACCACACCCTGAGACACCGAGAAGCATCGCTCTGAAAAAGCCCTGTATAAACCCTTTGTTCATTATTTGCATTATCCTTCTAACCATAAAAATGTAGCTGTCCGTATACTCACCACTTCTCCCTTCAGGCCTGCCAGCTGGACCTGCAGAGAGAGAAGAGCGCAGCACTGTCAGCGACGTGAGTGTCTGGGTGGCTGTAGAGTCATGAGACACTAATAATATTCATGAAGGTGAGCTGTAAATGTCGCTGTTTCGCTGAGAAGTCTATAAATGATCGCAGGACCTGTTTTAATTTAAGAGTAAAATTGGACACGTCAGAAATGGGGATGTTTTCTGGTGACAGTGCTGTTCTGTGACAGAGCGACTTCACCATTAAACGTTTAAGATTAAGCAGTTCAGCCCGGGAAATTAAAAGGCAACGTGAAATAAAATCATTCAACAGACACAGGATCTCGAAATTAATCTTTCTGTTCGTGGTTTATGTTTGAAGAAGTGAGAAATCGATCTTCTCCAGGTGATATCTGTCAGTCTGTTCATTCATTGTCTGAAACTCTTATCCACTTCAGGGTCGCGGTGGGTCCAGAGCCTACCTGGAATCATTGGGCGCAAGGTGGGAATACACCCTGGAGGGGGCGCCAGTCCTTCACAGGGTGACAAACACACAATCACACATTCACTCACACACTCACACCTACGGACACTTTTGAGTCACCAATCCACCTACCAACGTGTGTTTTTCGACCGTGGGAGGAAACCGGAGCACCCGGAGGAAACCCACCCAGACACAGAGAGAACACACCACACTCCTCACAGACAGTCACCCGGAGGAAACCCACGCAGACACAGAGAAAACACACCACACTCCTCACAGACAGTCACCCGGAGGAAACCCACGCAGACACAGGGAGAACACACCACACTCCTCACAGACAGTCACCCGGAGGAAACCCACACAGACACAGGGAGAACACACCACACTCCTCACAGACAGTCACCCGGAGGAAACCCACGCAGACACAGAGAGAACACACCACACTCCTCACAGACAGTCACCCGGAGGAAACCCACGCAGACACAGAGAGAACACACCACACTCCTCACAGACAGTCACCCGGAGGAAACACACGCAGACACAGAGAGAACACACCACACTCCTCACAGACAGTCACCCGGAGGAAACACACGCAGACACAGAGAGAACACACCACACTCCTCACAGACAGTCACCCGGAGGAAACACACGCAGACACAGAGAGAACACACCACACTCCTCACAGACAGTCACCCGGAGGAAACACACGCAGACACAGAGAGAACACACCACACTCCTCACAGACAGTCACCCGGAGGAAACACACACAGACACAGAGAGAACACAGCACACTCCTCACAGACAGTTACCCGGAGGAAACCCACGCAGACACAGAGAGAACACACCACACTCCTCACAGACAGTCACCCGGAGGAAACTCACGCAGACACAGAGAGAACACACCACACTCTTCACAGACAGTCACCCGGAGGAAACCCACGCAGACACAGAGAGAACACACCACACTCCTCACAGACAGTCACCCGGAGGAAACCCACACAGACACAGAGAGAACACACCACACTCCTCACAGACAGTCACCCGGAGGAAACCCACACAGGCACAAGGAGAACACACCACACTCCTCACAGACAGTCACCCGGAGGAAACCCACGCAGACACAGGGAGAACACACCACACTCCTCACAGACAGTCACCCAGAGGAAACCCACACAGACACAGAGAGAACACACCACACTCCTCACAGACAGTCACCCGGAGGAAACCCACGCAGACACAAGGAGAACACACCACACTCCTCACAGACAGTCACCCGGAGGAAACCCACGCAGACACAGGGAGAACACACCACACTCCTCACAGACAGTCACCCGGAGGAAACCCACACAGGCACAGGGAGAACACACCACACTCCTCACAGACAGTCACCCGGAGGAAACCCACACAGACACAGAGAGAACACACCACACTCCTCACAGACAGTCACCCGGAGGAAACCCACGCAGACACAGGGAGAACACACCACACTCCTCACAGACTGTCGCCCGGAGCAGGACTCGAGCGGCTGGTGATCAGCCCCTCCCTTTACCATTGTCAGCAAATTACTGACCACTGCCGACCAGTAGGCCCCCACCCCACCTCTTGCTGTTTGGGAAGCATTTTGCACATTCACTCACCGCATCTCCAGGTATTCCAGCAGGACCTTGCTCTCCCTGTGAGACAAAAAGATATAATATATAAATAAATAAACAAAACACGTTATGCAACATCAGAGTAGTAGAGGAGACCTATTAGTGGACAGCTACACACCTTCTCTCCTTTGACTCCATTTGGGCCAGGTGAGCCAATAAGACCCCTCAGACCCTGGTTTGGGGGAAACAACATTAAGGATTATGTTGTTGTTGTTGTTGTTTTAATAAAATGAAAAACCTATACCAATATATGACATAAATGTATATGACATAAATGTAGCTGCAATATTAATATTAACAACACTGATGCTGTATGTTTATCTCACAAAAATACAAAATAAATTAAATACTCACATCTTTTCCTGGAACTCCGGGCTTCCCAGGAATGCCATCTAACCCTGGCTCACCCTAAAAAATAATCATGTTAATGATATATGAATGTGGTTTGTTCTCCTGTAATTTTCACAGCGAATGGTTTTAGGTCGTTCTGAACTGGGCTGTTTAGACAGGGGGAGAACACGGCTGTGGGCTTTGATCCTTGTGGTGTTTTGACCAAAGTAGGTGACAGACATTTTATTAAGACCCAGAACTGTGTTCACGTGTGGAAAATGGGGATAGCTATTATGTATTATCGAACACAATGCAGTTTTGTAAGACACCCTAGGTAAGGGCACCTGCTGCATGTGCTGTAACTTATATGAGATGACACTACAAGCTATAAAAACAATTCTTCATAAGTGAGTACAGTGTTATAAGTTCACTAGAGACAGCAGAGGGATGTGAGAGTGAGGACAGTGTTATAAGTTCACTAGAGACAGCAGAGGGACATGAGATTGGGAACAGTGTGGTGAGTTCACTAGAGACAGCAGAGAGATGTGAGAGTGAGGACAGTGTGATGAGTTCACTAGAGACAGCAGAGGGATGTGAGAGTGAGGACAGTGTGATGAGTTCACTAGAGACAGCAGAGAGATGTGAGAGTGAGGACAGTGTGATGAGTTCACTAGAGACAGCAGAGAGATGTGAGAGTGAGGACAGTGTGGTGAGTTCACTAGAGACAGCAGAGAGATGTGAGAGTGAGGACAGTGTGATGAGTTCACTAGAGACAGCAGAGGGATGTGAGAGAGAGGGCAGTGTGGTGAGTTCACTAGAGACAGCAGAGAGATGTGAGAGTGAGGACAGTGTGATGAGTTCACTAGAGACAGCAGAGGGATGTGAGAGAGAGGGCAGTGTGGTGAGTTCACTAGAGACAGCAGAGAGATGTGAGAGTGAGGACAGTGTGGTGAGTTCACTAGAGACAGCAGAGAGATGTGAGAGTGAGGACAGTGTGATGAGTTCACTAGAGACAGCATAGGGATGTGAGAGAGAGGGCAGTGTGATGAGTTCACTAGAGACAGCAGAGGGATGTGAGAGTGTGGACAGTGTGGTGAGTTCACTAGAGACAGCAGAGAGATGTGAGAGTGAGAACAGTGTGGTGAGTTCACTAGAGACAGCAGAGGGATGTGAGAGAGAGGGCAGTGTGATGAGTTCACTAGAGACAGCAGAGGGATGTGAGAGCGAGGACAGTGTGGTGAGTTCACTAGAGACAGCAGAGGGATGTGAGAGTGTGGACAGTGTGTTGAGTTCACTAGAGACAGCAGAGGGACATGAGAGTGAGGACAGTGTGATGAGTTCACTAGAGACAGCAGAGGGATGTGAGAACGAGGACAGTGTGATGAGTTCACTAGAGACAGCAGAGGGACGTGAGAGCGAGGACAGTGTGATGAGTTCACTAGAGACAGCAGAGGGACGTGAGAGCGAGGACAGTGTGATGAGTTCACTAGAGACAGCAGAGGGATGTGAGAGCGAGGACAGTGTGATGAGTTCACTAGAGACAGCAGAGGGACGTGAGGGTGAGGACAGTGTGATGAGTTCACTAGAGACAGCAGAGGGACGTGAGAGTGAGGGCAGTGTGATGAGTTCACTAGAGACAGCAGAGGGACATGAGAGCGAGGACAGTGTGATGAGTTCACTAGAGACAGCAGAGGGATGTGAGAGCGAGGACAGTGTGATGAGTTCACTAGAGACAGCAGAGGGACGTGAGGGTGAGGACAGTGTGATGAGTTCACTAGAGACAGCAGAGGGACGTGAGAGTGAGGGCAGTGTGATGAGTTCACTAGAGACAGCAGAGGGACGTGAGCGTGAGGACAGTGTGATGAGTTCACTAGAGACAGCAGAGGGACGTGAGGGTGAGTACAGTGTAGTGAGTTCACTAGAGACAGCAGAGGGATGTGAGAGTGAGGACAGTGTGATGAGTTCACTGGAGACAGCAGAGGGATGTGAGAGAGAGGACAGTGTGGTGAGTTCACTAGAGACAGCAGAGGGACGTGAGAGTGAGGACAGTGTGATGAGTTCACTAGAGACAGCAGAGGGACGTGAGAGTGAGGACAGTGTGATGAGTTCACTAGAGACAGCAGAGGGACGTGAGAGTGAGGACAGTGTGATGAGTTCACTAGAAACAGCAGAGGGATGTGAGAGTGAGGGCAGTGTTGTGAGTTCACTAGAGACAGCAAAGGGACGTGAGAGTGAAGACAGTGTGGTGAGTTCACTAGAAACAGCAGAGGGACGTGAGAGTGAAGACAGTGTGATGAGTTCACTAGAAACAGCAGAGGGACGTGAGAGTGAGGACAGTGTGATGAGTTCACTAGAAACAGCAGAGGGATGTGAGAGTTAGGGCAGTGTTGTGAGTTCACTAGAAACAGCAGAGGGACGTGAGAGTGAGGACAGTGTGATGAGTTCACTAGAGACAGCAGAGGGACGTGAGAGTGAAGACAGTGTGATGAGTTCACTAGAAACAGCAGAGGGACGTGAGAGTGAAGACAGTGTGATGAGTTCACTAGAAACAGCAGAGGGACGTGAGAGTGAGGACAGTGTGATGAGTTCACTAGAAACAGCAGAGGGACGTGAGAGTGAGGGCAGTGTTGTGAGTTCACTAGAGACAGCAGAGGGACGTGAGAGTGAGGACAGTGTGATGAGTTCACTAGAGACAGCAGAGAGACGTGAGAGTGAAGACAGTGTGATGAGTTCACTAGAAACAGCAGAGGGATGTGAGAGTGAGGGCAGTGTTGTGAGTTCACTAGAAACAGCAGAGGGACGTGAGAGTGAGGACAGTGTGATGAGTTCACTAGAGACAGCAGAGAGACGTGAGAGTGAAGACAGTGTGATGAGTTCACTAGAAACAGCAGAGGGACGTGAGAGTGAGGGCAGTGTTGTGAGTTCACTAGAGACAGTAGAGGGACTGTATTTTGATTCTGTGTTTTTAAGCTAAAAATACAACCTAATGTCAGTTTAACTGAATCCTCATTTTTAATGAAGAAGAGTCGACTCCCAAAGGACATTTTCTTCAAGAGTCCGTGAGTCGCTGTTCACCGTTGGCCAATGATTCATAGAATTGAATCTCATGAAGTGTACTAAGTTTGGGTTTGCAACGTCTTATGTAGGGCACTTTGAACTTAAAATGCTGATGGTGAATAAATACAACATGTGTTTAAAAAAAAAAGTGGCAATTTACCTATAATTTTGAATGTTAACGTGTTTTCAAATGTAGCACAATTCTGAAGCTTTTGTTAATGAACGTTAGCAATAAATAATAGCTATAGAAGAGTAAAACAATCAAAAACACATGACTAATATTAGGCTATTACTTATTTAATGAGCTCTCAAGTGTTCTTCAACTAAACATAGACTAAAAATAACAATAAGAAGAAGAAGAAGAAGAAGAAGAAGAAGAAGAAGAAGAAGAACTAAAACAAGATTAAATCCCAATACATACTTACTAAAAGTAAAACTAAATCAAAATCCACTGCTAAAGCTAACACTAAACATGATGTCGCGTCCCCCCTGTGTTTTTGTGGTCAGAGGTGAAGAATGTCTCAGACTAAACGCTCCTCCAGACTGCTGTCTACCTCTTTCTATAGCAGGTTGACCAGTGTGATGAGTGTAACATAGTCATCCTGAAACCCCTAACAAAAACACAGGTGTCCACACGCCCCTGCAGCCTGGGGGTTACTGAAGCCTGCTGCTTTAGGGCTCATACACGGTCAAGGTCAGGAGTGAGGGGAAACACCAGATGGGAACCTCGTCTGTGAGTAGCGTGATTTACAAATGCGAGGACATGCGCTGGTCAGCATTAGCCTTGAAGTGGAAAGCTGTGCTACATTAATAAAAACAACAGTTTTAACAGTCACGGTGTCATCAGGGCTTTGAACGTACTCAGCGAAACGTACACGGTGCTCTATGAAGTTTGCCTTAACCTTTACCTAATTGCAGCATTTATAATCCTGCAGTAATTGACAGCTGAACCTCCACTCTGGCCTTCCCTGTTTGCAAATTACATCCTGAGCAGATGAGGCCACTCCAGTCGGAACAATAAGTGACCCTCGGGGGGAGTGCACTCGACGCACGCCGAAATGTCAAGCACCACTGATCTGTTCTTTCATTCTCAATCATTTCCATTCGCCGGGGCTCATGCACCGTTAGCATTCTGCTCCAACTCTCGAGACCTGCACCAGACCTGTGCCCAATGACAGTGAAAGCGCTTCATGAATTTTCCTGCTGAGAATTCGAGCCACGGTTCGACCTCCAGTCTCGGCTCAGGAATCTGGATCGGTATCTGCTCACCACTCTCCTGGATCACGGTCGAGCTGCTGGTTATGAGTCTAGAGTGCCCTTACATTATAGATCAGAATCAGACTCGAGAGCCACTTTACACGGTCAGCAAGGATTCTAGAACCCTCAGACGTTATCGATAGATAGATAGATAGATAGATAGATACTTTATTGATCCCCAGGGGAAATTAAAGTCTCAAGTCTCTAGATTAGCATTTGACTAAAATTCTTCAACCATTCAACCCACAGACTCTGGGATAGGATTCAAAATATTAAATCATTGTTCATTTGAATCCTAGAACCATTTTACATTTTATATTGTTGATTTGGATTCTATAACCAGCATAATTCTATGACCAGCTGACCTTCACAGATCACGTTACCGCTGTAGCTCGATCGTGCCGCTTCTCCCTATTCAACATAAGGAAGATTAGGCCATACCTAACTCAACATGCAACACAGCTCCTTGTTCAGACGTTAGTAATCTCCCGTCTTGACTATTGCAACGCCCTCCTGACAGGTCTTCCGAGATGTGCTGTGAGACCGCTACAGATGATCCAGAATGCTGCAGCACGCCTGGTCTTCAACCAGCCTTGAGCAGTTGAGCTGCATTAGCTACCCTTAGATGCTCGCATGCAATTTAAATCACTAATGATGGCCTTCAGAGTATTCACTGGTTCTGCTCCCATCTTCCTCAATAGACTCTTAAAACCATACGTTAGCACCCGCCCTCTCCGTTCCTCAAAGGAGCGCCAACTAACACGACCAACCCCCCGTACAGGTCAGTCGAGGCTATTCTCATCTCTGGTACCACGCTGGTGGAACGAGCTTCCAAGCACCATCAGAGCAACAGGAACCCTCTCCGCATTCAAGAAATCCTTGAAATCCCAGCTCTTCTGAGAGTATCTTTTGCACTGAAAGTCTTTCTTTAATGCACTTGTTACTTCCTGCATACTGCACTCAATGTAAGGTATTTTGTATAAATTGTGCTGTAGTTTAAATGTTAGATCCTCTTTTGTAAGTCGCTTTGGATAAAAGCGTCTGGAAAAAAATAATTATATATATGTAACCATTTAACATTGTGGATTTGGATTCTAGAACAATTTGATATTGTCAGTTTGGATTCTACAATACCTTTGCACTCTTGGCCACAATTCATAACCAGTTTTTCATTGCTGATTGGGTTTACTGTTGACAGTTATTCTAAAATGTCTTTACATTTGCTATGGTTTTCTCCAGTCCAACTGAATTCACTCTGATTATAGACACAGAGGAGGTTGTACGCACACTCTACTCAACAGTCTGATTATTTGAAATCGCCCTTGATATGCACACCACAAGTAATCTGATCCAAAAATGACACAAGAGCAGAGTACCACTTAATATACACGTTACCATGACAATGAGCCTGTGCAGGAGTCCAGTCAGTGTGGTAGGAGCAAGGGCAGGTTACTCGAGTTTTCAGTCTCTGTTTTTGTAATTGTTTTAAAAGTATGGCAGGCTCGTGTTTTACATTCCCTTATTAAATAACAGGGCGAGTGGAGGACGTCATGCCGCATTCACACAAGGTTCACACAAGGACACAAAGTCAGTCTTACAGGGTATCCTGGCCCTTTAAGAGACGGCTGAGAGAGAGAGATACACTAGTCTCGTACGTACACATCAGGCAGCGAATAGTTTAGAGTTTCCTCCAGTGTGATCAGCTTCACTAAACCTAACTTTCCCTCCCTGTGAATGTTGTCCTATAGCTTCACTTCAGGCTCAGTGACCTTCCTCAAAACACCTTCAGAGTAAAGACCGGACTGAAACAGTACCTCACCCCCAGCCCACGTTCCTTTAAAGTGGAAACCTGGCAAATAAAGTTGAACTCAGCCTCATTAGGTTGTGAGAAGTGAGTATTGTGTTGTACACAGTTGTGTTGGGGCTATAAGACCAGAGCCTGCCTTAAGACCTGTTTAGTCTTAGGCCTTTGGAACACAGGCTACAGAAGGTTAATGTGGCTGTAAGAGAAGCGAGTGTCAGCTGACCACACTACGCCCCCACGTCTACCACACAGGAAACACGGAAACATGGAGACTTCATCAACACCGGGGCATCTGTTTGAGCCATCAGTCTACTTCTGTATACACACACATACACATGTGCACACACACACACATTCCTGTAGGCATGCACTCACACAGTCACTTGTGCATAGGCACGCACATATAACAACCAACCAATTACAATAGTCTTGATTAAAGTTGGGTGTACTGTTTCTTACTAAAGCAAAAGAATGTGATAGAAATCAGTGCGTACCCTTGTTCCGGATGCTCCTTTGTCTCCTTTTTTACCAGGATCACCCTGATCAAAGACACACACACACACACACACACACACAGAGAGAGAGAGTCAGTTAACATAAGCAAGTTTAATTCAGACATTTCAGACTGTGCCATGATGTGAAACACACAGATCTACATCTAGCTTGATGCTTAGACTGATGAACTTTGAACAAGAGTCAGATCAGGTTTTTGAAACTCCAAGGTTTCGCATGTTCTCCTACTGAACATATAACCTTCAGTTCATGAGGTGGTCATCCACTCGTTCAACTGCATCACAACAGGGAGAAAAGTAACTGGGGTTGGACACGAGGTAAATATATGTAGTGTTTACTCACAGAGACGCCTTTGGGTCCGGGAACTCCAGGAAGTCCTGCCTCACCTTGGACTCCCTACACAAGAAAGAAACAGCAAGGTGTGGTTGCTTTTGTATAATGGGTAGCACTACTGACGTCAACATGGCAGGCCAGGGTTCAACACCCTGTGTGGGTAATCAGTAGTATTAGCCCTTGGGCAAGACACCTAACACTACAGTGGCCCCCCTCTGTAACATGGTTTGACTTGTAAGTCGCTCTGGGAATGTAAATGTCAAATCACTCTTAGTAAGCTTTCAAAACTAGGCTACGTCTGCTCTTTAAATAACACACGTTTCCACTGTTTTATGGTTTGTTCAGCACTTGTTTACATCAGAAACCATGCATTTCATTTTATTAATGGTACTTCTAAATAAATCTCTAGACTATATTGTAGTAGGAAGAATATAGTTTATAGCACCCCCTGTAGGGCATGTGACTGACAATAAGAAGCACTATACCAAGTCACATGCGTTGTTACCTGTGGAAAAAAAAATGTGCTACTTGTTTCAGCCTTCCTTTAGAGCTGCTTGGATTTACCCATGTTTTGTTTTAATGTATTTCACTCTTTGATGTGTGAATATTTAATGGAAGGATTTTACAACATTGTTGGTGTTGTTTCCTTATTTTTCTTTTTTAAATGTTGGCTAAACTGAACCAGGAGGGCGGCACGGTGTTGCAGCAGGTAGCATGGCAGTCACACAGCTCCAGGGACCTTGAGGTTGTGGGTTTGAGTCCCGCTCCAGGTGACTGTCTGTGAGGAGTGTGGTGTGTTCTCCCTGTGTCTGCGTGGGTTTCCTCCGGGTGACTGTCTGTGAGGAGTGTGGTGTGTTCTCCCTGTGTCTGCGTGGGTTTCCTCCGGGTGACTGTCTGTGAGGAGTGTGGTGTGTTCTCCCTGTGTCTGCGTGGGTTTCCTCCGGGTGATTGTCTGTGAGGAGTGTGGTGTGTTCTCCCTGTGTCTGTGTGGGTTTCCTCTGGGTGACTGTCTGTGAGGAGTGTGGTGTGTTCTCCCTGTGTCTGTGTGGGTTTCCTCCGGGTGACTGTCTGTGAGGAGTGTGGTGTGTTCTCCCTGTGTCTGCGTGGGTTTCCTCCGGGTGACTGTCTGTGAGGAGTGTGGTGTGTTCTCCCTGTGTCTGCGTGGGTTTCCTCTGGGTGACTGCCTGTGAGGAGTGTGGTGTGTTCTCTCTGTGTCTGCGTGGGTTTCCTCCGGGTGACTGTCTGTGAGGAGTGTGGTGTGTTCTCTCTGTGTCTGCGTGGGTTTCCTCCGGTTGACTGTCTGTGAGGAGTGTGGTGTGTTCTCCCTGTGTCGGCGTGGGTTTCCTCCAGGTGACTGTCTGTGAGGAGTGTGGTGTTTTCACCCTGTGTCTCTGTGGGTTTCCTCCCATGATAGGTGGACTATAGGGAAACAAATTGATATTAACCAATCACAGCACCTTATACCTCCTTTTCCCACCAACTCTAACTATTGGCTAGCTCAAAGACCCTCCCTGCATGCCATGATTCTCTCAGAAATATGTACGATACGTGTAGAAAAAGTATGATATTTTCACAGTTTCACCCTTCGGAGGAACCTGGACTGAAGCATTCCTCCTGAACAGTGGCTCTGTCCCTGTCCCTGGCTCCAACTCTTGGCCAATTCCACACCGGCAGTGACTTCTCAACTCTTTAGGACTCTGCTTTATAAAGCCCTGGGTTGTCAGGCATGCCTAGAGAAGTTTCTGTAGCTCTCTCTGTGTTCTGACCCTAGTGGAAGTTTGGTTCTTTTCCTCGGTTGATGACCTCTTGCTTTGTTTATGTTTTTAAGAATGCTTTCGCCTGAAATATTGATGTCTGCCTGTATTCTGACCCCAGCCCGTCCTGAACCAGGACTGTTTGTTAAACCCAAATAAAGCTACTCAGCCACAGCAGCAAAACAGACACCTACATCTACATCTCAGAAAGAGCCTGTATCTAGATAAGGGGAACCTCTCGTGTGTAAACAGATTAGAACAAAAGTAATTAGATTTATGCAGTTACACAAAAGGCAGGAGGACATCTGGTGGCTTTAAAAACAGGAACAGTAAATATGTGTGAGACTAATCTTAACTGGCAAGGACAATAGGAGGAGCCAATCAGATAACAATGGAGTGGCCTTATCTGATACAGGGCAGGGTTTATGAAGCCCAGAACTGCCAACCTTTTGTAGCTTTATTCGTTTAAGAGATAAAACGGGCACACTTTCCTTTTAATACATTGTAATAAAAGCATTTTAATACATTTTTATTTATTTATTTTATTTATAATTTGTGTCCTAGTCCTCATTTGCCCTCAACCTGAACTTTGACTTCTACAGTTAATGTCACCAACACAGTCTGACTTCATGTGTGTTATGTATTTTGCTGTATTCCTCTCACCTGTGGCCCCAGGGCTCCTGGCACCCCAGCCGTTCCTGGAAGCCCATTCTCACCCTGTAACACAGGCGAGGATTAACACAAAAGCTAGTAACTGCTTTTCATACACACAAACGAATGAATCAAATCCATGTACAGTAAGAGTGTTCTCACCTGTTCACCTTTATCTCCCTGTTTCCCCACAAGCCCTGGCAGGCCATCAGCTCCCTGTAGAGCACATCATCTCACTTACACTGAGCTCAGATCTCAAAACACTACAACACCACGAGGCACACCTGGGCCTTCACTACACACACATATCAGACTTTAACCAAGGCTGGTCCCCATTGTTCAGGTCAGGGCTTCGTGTGGAATCAGCTGATGGTGCGGTGGATCAGGAGGATCAGTTTATGACTTGTACTCTGGACTAGAAGCTCAGATGTCAATGGGGTGCTCAGCTTTTGTCATAGCTCTGCTTATGAGCCTTTAATTCATGGACAGCACGGCCTTTTAAAGAGTGACCTTTAGAAAGGTCCAGTGGTTTTACAAAGTATGTACACAATGAAATGACACACTGATTTGGCTGAAAACATTGTGCAAGTGTTTCTTACTCTCTGCCCCTTGTCTCCTCTGTTCCCAGGCTGGCCTTGATCTCCGTGGTCACCCTGTGGACAAACAAGCAACTTTACCATCGAGGACAGGGAAGCCGTTCTTAAACAGCAGGCGGACACAACAGGTTAAATATTCTCTCAGATCCGCTGGCCACACAGGAGCACTTTGGAGTTCTACAATCACAGAGTGTAGTCTGTATCTGTTGCTCTGCATACTTATACACACCCCATTTTGGTTTGAACCCCCACAGAGCAGGTGTGATGTGGTGGTGGATCATTCTCAGCGCTGCAGTGACACTGACGTGGTGGTGGTGTGTTAGTGTGTGTTGTGCTGTGTCGAGGATCGGATCAAGACTCAAACGCGGATGTTGCGCACTATTAAAGGACAGATCGGGATCGACCTGCTTTGTATGTAGATCAGTAGAGTGTGTTCTCCTGAATCGAAAGTCACCAAAGCCACGGCGTTATGCCTTTCCCGACTGTAAACAGGCCACACTCTTGGTTGCAGGTCTGTAATTAAGATGCTTTGAAGCCATGACATCTGTATTACAGGCCTAGTCATACAGCAAGTTTAAGGCTGTAATTTATCCTTTGGCCTGACGTCATTAACCCTGATTAAGCAATAATACACTGGCGGTTGGAGCCATAACGTGAGATATCGGCACTTGTGTGCTGCGGTCGTAGGCAGGAGGCTGCAGGCCTAAAGATCAGTTACAGCAGTGTCTATCTCACGCTACAGCACCAACCTCTAGTGTAATAGTGAGGTTATACCACAGTTCTGTCACCGCTGTCTATCGTTAGGTTATAAGGAGTGTCGGACACAGACGCTCCGCCCACAAGGAGACGGGGAGTCTGATACTTTCTGTTCATTAATGTCAGTCCTCACTGTCAGGACTCCTGATTGATCTGTGAGTCTGTGTGTATAGCACCCGGCACTGCAATAACAGAGGAACCTTGTTCTGGTGCAATCTATTCTTAAAAGATGCTCTGTAGCACATTCTCTATCGATCTAAAGAACCCCTTCATGGTGTAAAGAACCAGACTATCAAGCCAAACGATTCTTTGAGTGTTTGGGGTTCTATATAAAATTCTGATGAATCATCATTTTTAAGTGTGTAGGTTTAAAGATGAAGACAGAGAACCTGATCTGTTTATCAAACGTCTATAATATAAAATAATCCCATTGTCTCAGGTGCCCCCTGCTGTTTTGTAAGTGCTAGTGTCATTGCGAGGTTACATGAGTATGTGATAGAGTTATATATATTGTAAAATAAAAAATATAATATATATATATAATATAACAAAAAACACAATGAACACAAAACAAATATAAAACACTGTAATGTGGGGAAAAGACGTCAACACAAACACTAGCAGACAGACGGTTTTAAAGAAATGCTTCACACCAACAGCCAAATAACCAACCACTCAGTGTGGTCAGACTGCACCACGTGGCCAAATGTTTGTAGTCACCTACTCATCCAATATTTTATCTGAAATGAAAGGTATGGATATATTGTTAGAAGTAGATTGTTCCTCGTTGCTATAGTAACGAGTATAGTATAGCCTCTGTTCCCTATGAGAAACCACTAAATAAGATCCTGGAACATTGCTGGGAGGATTTGACAGCATTCAGCCACCTTAGGAAGGTCATGTATTGAGGAAGGATGAGTAGCTCTGGATCACAAACCCCACTCCTGATCATCCATCCAAGTACTAGATGCCGTTCTTTCACTCCAGAGAGCACATTTCCTCTGTCGCATAGTCCAAACCCAGGGGGCGAGGCTGGGCATGGGGGACTCAGGTGGTTTCAATCAGTATAGCCAACAGTTGGACAAAGCTATGACCGCAGTGTATAAGAGGCAGTAATAGCAGTTACGGAATGGGCACACTGCCACTTTAAATGTGGAAGCATTGCTTTAAATTGACAGAGAAACACTGACAGAAAAAAAAGCACCTCAAAAACACATGCGTTTGTGGCTTCATGCAGTTTGACCAGCAAACTCCTCAGATTAACAGTCGGCCTTATCGGGTTTAATGAGTGTGAGAACAGACGACACACACACACACACACAACAGGGGAAGACACACATTCAAACACAGCAAAACCATGAATAAGACAACAGCCTTCAGCCTGGACTCTATGGTATTTTCTGTCTAAGTTTCCTCTCCAGGAAATGCCAACAAGCAATTCTGCCTGAAACGTCAGACATATTTCCAGCTGTGGCTGTGTGCTGGTGCCCAAAAATGAATCGGAGGCCATTTTTAGACCAAGATAGAACTGTCCACATCAGACCAGGGTCACTCAGCCTCTCCCTGAGGCCCTTCAACAAATTGAGCTCCAGCCCAGATCCACTCAGGAGTCTCCAGAGGACATCTGTTATTGCTTTGTTTTACAAGTTCAGTTTATGAAAGCTATTCATAGGAGGGCTTTATCAGCATTAACCATATTTTGCCCCTTTCTGTCTGAAAAGAAGAGTAGATGAGTATTAAAGCAACACTAGGTAGTATTTTAACCTTAAACTGACAGCTTTAAAATCATTGTGATGATCCACTGAGCTGTAATAGTGAGGATACAGCCTCTGTCTTTGCTACTCCAGGCTCAGCACCTCAGAAGGAAATTTCACACACTACCCAGTCACTCAGACACTGACACCTGTGGACAGTTTCACAAAGCCACTCCTCCTTCCAGCATGTGTGTTTGGACTGTGGAAGGAAACCCACCCCGACACTGGGAGAACACACCCTGCTCCTCACAGACAGTGACCTGAGGCAGGAACTGGACCCACAACCCCAGGACCCTGGAGCTGTGTGACAGCAACACTATTTCTTGGGCCATAGAGACTGAAAATAAAAATGACTGGCCGTTCCTCAGATCAGTCAGATACGCACTGTCCAAGGTCCCCACTCTGTACAAAGCAAGTGACATCACAATGGGTCTAGGACACGCCCACATGAGCGAGCTGTCACCCTCTAGTGTGAACACAGGGTAGGACAGGATAAATGGTTCCAGTGAATTCTTTAGATGCTAGGTCCACTGACTTCCACCTTTCCATAAAGGAGTGTGTGTGTGTGTGTGTGTGTGTGTGTATGTGTGTGAGAGTGAATATTTGGCCCTTGTCTTTAACATCCTTGCGGTCAGTGCTACTATAATTCAGGCATCTAAAATATGAAAGCTTTTTCAGGTTCCTCCACCCAAATTACACACACACACACAACACACACACACTCGTCCAGTTTCAGGACACACTCATTCCCAGTCTGCTGAAACATAAGAGTGTGTGAAGCTGATTTACTACACACATTAGCGTCTCCCCTCTGGGCCAAAACTATTAGAGTGGCCGGTGAAGCATGAGGGAGCTAATGTACTGCACGCACACACACACGCACACACACACACACACACACACACAGCTATATATCTTCATTGGCAGTAAATCTCCATTAAGAACAAAAACAGGGCTATTTCTGGTCTGTTAACCAGGTGCTTTATCTTTAGGTACATTATATTCAGGGGTCTTTGATATGAACATATACCGCTGTGGATTGAGCCTGTAATTCACACCCTCAGAAACTACAGACAAAGAGCTTAGACCCTGTCATCACCCCACTACAATACATGCATTCATTCATTTACAGTAACCACTTCATCCTGGTCAAGGTCATGGTGTGTTCTACCCCACCTAGAATCACTGGACGCAACTTAGAAACACACCTTGAACAAGGCACCACACACTCACCCAGTCACTCACACCTGTGGACAGTTTCACACACTCATCTAGTCACTCACACACTCACACCTGTGGACAGTATCACACACTCGCCCAGTCACTCACCCACTCACACCTGTGGACAGTTTCACACACTCACCCAGTCACTCACACACTCACACCTGTGGACAGTTTCACACACTCAGTTTCACTCACCCACTCACACCTCTGGACATAAACACATAAACACTACACAAAGACAGAGACGACACACAGGACTGCGGCATGCTGTGTTCAGACCAGGCTACTGAGGAGTTTCGCTGGTAAATCCAAAGTCTTACCTTCTCGCCTCTATCTCCTTTGATAGAGACCGCCCTGCCCTGCAAATAATCAATCAACACGGATCGATTATTATCGAGGCTTGTGAGAGAGAGATAGACAGAAAAGAAGCACAGATGAAACAGAAACAGTTTTGGGAAAGTACTGTACAGCATCTACAGAACAGAAAGATCTGATGTGCTTTACACCTGCATTAACTCTCAGTTATATTCTCTCCTTTCTTATTGGTCTCAAACCTGACAGTGATTGCGAAACATCTGCAGACGCCCTCCTTAGCGTAAATATTGTCTGTCACCCAAGGCATGTCTGCTCTGCTTGTTTTCACTGGAGCTACAAGGCTAATGTAGCTAAGTAAGGGACACCTAATGCAGCATCATGCTCCCCAGGTCTGTTAGTCTGTAAACACACTCTCATCCAACTGTGATCCTTTCGTCTGTGATCACTAAAGTCTTGTCTTATCTCATAGTGTCTTCTCTAGTCTTTCCATAGGCTCTGTTCCGTTGGGAGGTCTTTACACAACATGTTGGAATCTGTTTGTATCGCTCTCCAAAGAAAAACCTGTGCCTCCAAAATGGTAACTTCTCAATGGAATGAGTGTAAAAATATTCCAAATAATTCTGGTACATTTCTAATGGTCAAAACGACATGAAACCGTTACACAATGTGAAGGTCAGCTGCTGTGGTCAAACTTAAAAGTGACCAAATTGAGGTCCATGTTTTTCTTTGGACAGCATTCTAAAGCCGTATCGGTGTGTATCAGTGTGAATGTCAGTGAGCTCAGGTGGTGGATAATGGATTATTTAGTTCTGAATCATAATCACCACTCCAACTCATCCCCAGTGTGTTGAATGGTGCTCCACCACTCCAGATAACACAGCCCCATGCTCCACAGATCAACGGTGGGAGGATTTATAGCACTCTTAAATGCACCCACGCTTGGCACTGGGCATAGAACCTTAAGTTCATGTGCTTCAGAGCTTCACTTCATGTTTTTTCTATGAGATAATACACGCTGCACATATACGTCTACAATGGGTGCAGCTTAAAGTAGCTCAATTCACCTTCAAGCATCTGCATAGTGTATATTAGCTGTGTAGCTCCAGTGCAAAATATAAACATAAACCTCTTACAGTCACAGGGGTTTGCACTACTGTCGCTGGTCCACTTCCACTATCAAGGATCCAGTCCCCAGACCCAGAGGAACTCAAACTCCTACCTGGATGAGCCGGGAGGCCTTGCCCTTAAGCGAGGGAATGACTCGCACCCTGCAGAATCCAAATATACACACTATCAGTTCTCCAGAGTTGATACGTGAGCCCAGTATGTCTGACATCGTGGACTGATGCTCCACTGACCGAGCAAATTCTGGTTACATAAAAACTCTAGCGAGGCGAGATTGTGCATTCAGGTTCCACAAGGTGTAAGGCATTCACTTGCTTCAGGGCAAGGCCTCCCTGTACTTCCAGGTCAGCATTTTACCTCTCCAGAAGAGTCCCTTTCAATTCCTCAGGGTCTGGATGGGCGGGATCTGTGGTAGCACAAGTAGACCAGTGGCTCCCTCGTGACACAGACACCACACTTGTCTTGGTTGACTGATTTAATTTTAGTTAAAAAACGAGTGCTGTGTAATCTGCCATAAGGAATATTATTATATCAGTAACTTTAATTTACAAAGCTGCAGTGTTACATTTAGTTCCGTGAAATGAAACAACAAAAAAACTTTATTTATGATAGATTTTGATTTGATTTTCAGTGGGGATCACAAAGTCACAGCAAAACCCAGCATAAAAGCATTGGTTCCTAATGTGTACCTATAAATGTCCTACATTAGGGAACATGAGCGAAGAGAAACGCCAAACATAAGCCAGACATTTCCCAGGGAACTAATCCACATATGCAAAATGATGCAGATGAGAAGCGCTCTAGACATTTTCAACACACCTGCAATTATCATAAATGCAATTAACTGACACTCTGCGATGAGGGGAAAGATAGCGCAGTGCCAGAAACCCCGGCTATTCAGCTCGGCTAGTCTGTCTGTCCAGAGGCTCTATCTGAATCTCTCGCTCATTAATGCCAGCTCGTCCGTGAACAGAATCCAAGCTATCAGATGGCATTTAGATCAGCTCCATGACAAAGCGAAAGCATTAAGGGCTTAACTATTGAGTCTGATGAAAGTGTGGGCGAAAGGGCAGACAGAGGAAAACTGTTAAAGACTGGGACTAGCCCTTCAGCAGTGTACTGTCTCCATCCTAGGGCCTAAACACACCAAAAACACTGTGTCTCCAGAGCCACATGCTCTGGGTCATTATCAGACCCCTGTTGATTGATGTGTTACCAACTGAAAGTGTAGATATCCTTTCCCTGTTAACCCTCAGGCCCCCCATGAAATTGTCTACCCGTTAAAATCAGTGTTTATCAGCGCTTTTATTGATATCTTTGTGAAAGTAAAGGCCCAGAAATACAGATGACACATTTCCTGAATCTACAGAGTCTGCTGCTGCCATCCCCTCTCATCCTGAGATCATACAGGTCATATAAGCCTCTATATTCCCTTCTACCTTCTAACATCTCTGTCCTGTGCCAGTCTTGTCATCCCTTGTGTGTTTGTAATGCTAGTTTCTTATCCGTATTTTGCGGTGTTATATTCGGTGCTTTAAGTTTTGTTCGTTTTTGTCCTTGTGTTTCCCTCATGTAAAATAAACCACACTTGCGTCCTCTCCCCTTGTCCTCATCATGTTACAACATGGCTATCAATCTATTTTTAAGGCTTTCTTCCTTATTCTCTTCACATTTTCCCTGCACCAAAAAAGGGACCAAATTACAACTGTCCCGTTCCACCTTAAAAAGCAAATGTGTTGCAAGTTTGATGAACAACACTGTAAGGCAACTGTTGAGTTTGTGATCCCAACTTTGTGGGTATTACCAATTCTGTGTGTGTGTGTATGTCAGAGTCAATTTTTGTTTCTATGTGCCGAACAAATCAAGTTAATTTAAAGGAGTTAAAAAATCTGTTTTGCATACAGCTTCTCCTTTCTGTCCCTTCAATCCTTGTGGTCCAGCATCCCCCTTAAGGCCGGGGTCTCCCTGCAGAGGGACAGTTTACAGTAGAGTGTTGAGGAAGGGGACACACATGTTAAAAAACAACCCAAAAATGAAATACACTGAAATAAGGACAGGTTTATGACCTTTTCACCCTTAGAACCTTGAAGGCCAGGTAAGCCTGTCTCACCCTGTGAACAGTGAGAGAGAGAGAGAGAGAGAGAGAGAGAGAGAGAGAGAGAGAGAGAGAAAATGGATTGCCAAGGACAAGAAGCAGAGCTGGTCAGGAGCAGAACATTGCAGTAAAATAGAGAGAAACAAGGGAGGAAATGGACATTCAAACATATGTTTGTAATATTTACATCATCAGACACATCATCAGACATCATCTGTGCTCATGTGATGTTGATGAGAGGACAAATATTAAAACAGTATGCTTGGCTTTCTTCGCATTTAGTCTTGAACGAGACCCGTCTTTATCCACGTACACAAACATACAGAGGTAAAGCAATGACCCTGTGACCTTCAGGGTCTTACCCTCTCCCCCTGTGGACAGGAGCAGTTCACTGATTCAGTTCCAGACTTTTGTTCTCCGCTGGTGGGGGTCGGGGTCACAATCTCAACAGGGGGTGCCTCAGTCACCACCTGCTTAGGACACTGAGGAGAGAGAGAGAGAGAGAGAGAGAGAGAGAGAGAGAGAGAGAGAGAGAGAGAGAGAGAGAGAAAGAGAGAGAGAGAGAGAGAGGCTGTGTTACAGTGGGGAGAGAGAGTAAATCAAACATTACACAGAGACAAAAAAGAAATTAATAAAAGCAGATAAAGAGATGGCAAGTGACAATATACAGGATAGGGAGGATGAATGAGACAAAGAGAGAGAGAGAGAGAGAGAGAGAGAGAGAGAGAGAGAGAGTCAAATAAAAAAAGGAAAGTGAGACAATGTGAGAAAGAACAAAAAACAAAGATGTGTTCACTTCCACGGCCGCAAGTGAATAAAACCTGTGCAACAAGTCCTTCTGTGAAATTTACTCACTACTAAATATACCACAGTCAACTCTCAGTGGTATTATAACAAAGTGGAAGCATATGGGGACAACAGCAACTCAGCCACAAAATGGTAGGCCACGTAAAATGACAGGGCGGGGTCAGCAGATGCACAAATATCACCGACCATCTGCAGAGTCCATCACTACAGACCTCTAAATGTCATGTGTCCTTCAGCTCAAGAACAGTGTGTAGAGAGCTTCATGAATTGGATTTCCGTGGTCGAGAAGCTGCATCCAAGCCTTACATCACCAAGCTCAATGCCGTGGTGTAAAGCACACTGTCACTGGACTCTAGAGCAGTGGAGACATTTTCTCTGAAGTGACGAATCATGCTTCTCCATCTGTGGATCTAATGGACGGGTCTGGGTTTGGCGGTTGCCAGGAGACTGGACTTGTCTGATTACATTGTGTTGAGTGTAAAGTTTGTGGAGTGTGTGTGTGTGTGGGGGGGGGGTATTTTTCAGGAGCTGGGCTCAGCCCTTTAGTTCCAGTGAAAGAAGCACTTAATGCTAAGAGACTGTGCACAATTCCATGCTCCCAACTTTGTGGGAAAAGTTTGGGGACGGCCCCTTCCTGTTGCAACATGACTGTGCACCAGTGCACAAAGCAAGGTCCATAATGACACTGATGAGCGAGTTTGGTGTGGAAGACCTTGACGGGCCCTGCACAGAGTCCTGATAGAACACCTCTGGGATGGATTAGAACGGAGACTGCCAGCCAGGCCTCGTCCAACATCCTTGTCTGTGGAACTTTGTGGAAAGGCTTCCCAGAAGATTTGAAGCTGTTATAGCTGCAAAGTAACCTTTGTTTACAAATGGGAAATCACTCAAGTCCTAAAGTGTAGATAGATAGGTAGACAGATGGAAAAAAGGCAATGAGCAAAAAGGGAAATGCAGTATGGGAGTATGAATAATCTGTATACAGGAAGTAACAAACCGCCTGAGAGCGCGAGCGAGAGAGAGAGAGAGAGAGAGAGAGAGAGAGAGAGAGAGAGAGAGAGAGAGAGATAATGGGCATAAAAATAAATGTGGGACATCAAATAGGTAAGGGATAAAATAAAATGGAGAGAAAAGCAAAGTGATGGAAATAGGAAAAGGACAGAATGAGCATGGAAGAGAGAGAGAGAGAGAGAGAGAGAGAGAGAGAGAGACAGATGGACACTCACAGGGCCTCCGGGCAGGTCACAGCATGTCTCTTGCTCTGCCTGCTTCGAGTCGCAGTAGATCACCATCCGCTGAAGGTCAAACTGTGAAGCATAGAGATGCACACACACACACACACACACACACACTCAGACAGGTGCAGACTGTCTCAGCAATATCTGCACTTGACGCAACACTTCCTCTACATTCCCCTATATCTCTCCCACTGTGAGAGGAAACAAGACTCCAGAGTTAAAATACGGGTGGCAGGAATCCTCAGCTACTGGATTTCTACATCAATCCTCCCCAGGGTTTGGAGGTGCTCTGTATAAATATACAATATGAATTATTATTATTTTTATACAGCGGACTGTTCAACACACTTGGAGGAGACGTCCACGGCCTGCATGGTGCCTGTGACTGTGGGGGTGGCGCTCAGACAGCTGAGGGGTCACTGGGGACTGAGGTGATCAGGGGGTATTTGTTCTGAAGAAATGTACTTATCTCCTGAACGTGGACTGTAGTGGAATCGATAGAGGAGTGAGTTTACCACAACATCCTACCAACCCTCCACCGTCCTCACCGCTCCTCCACTGCCTGCCATTGATAGACTGGTCTCTGTCGTCTGGTAAGGACACTTCTTTCTGCCCAACCTGTGTCTCTCTGGGGCAGTGTATGTCCTCAGCACAATGCACCTGCCGTACAGCCCCCAGTTTATCACCCGCTGCCCTCTGCTCTCACCCAAGGACTGATTCACAGTTTAGACAGTGCTCTGAACTAAAACATGGAGAAAACTAAACACGGAGAGGCAGCGTTCAGCTCCGGCGCCGCTCTTAAACGGAACCAGCTGAGTGAGAACATCAGAAGAGCCCTGACTTTAGACACAGTTTGAGCAGCTACAGCTCGGTCTAAAACGCTCTGCACTGTTTATTCACTTTATTTCTTTACTTCTACTCTATCATTTTAAATAGTTTGAATCGTTTTTATCATGTTTTCTTTTACTCTTTTTATATATTTCCTTTTACTGCAATATTTTAATTGTTTTATTGACTTTTATGATTTTTGTCTGGCTTTTAATTTAACTGTTTTTTTTTTTTCTTTCTATAAAGCACTTTGAATTGCTTTTGTATGAAAGGTGCTCTATAAATAAACATGCTTTGCCTCTTTCTCACCTACAGCTGACATTATTATTTTTAATATTTTTTTATTTGATTGCACTACATTGTTATGTTTTTATCACCCTTTCATAATTGATAGTGTTTTTTATATAATTTCTTTAAAGAACTTTAATGTTTTTAGAAAATTCATTCATTCATTCATTCATTCATCTGTAAGCTCCTGTAACCCTTATCCAGTTCAGGGTCACGGTGGGTCCAGAGCCTACCTGGAATCACTGGGCGCAATAAACATTTTTATTATTATTATTATTATTATTATTATTATTATTATTATTATTATTATTATTATGTGTTGTTGTTGTTGTTATTACTGTTACATGCAGGGTTTACCCACGCCAGGTTAGCAGCATTGGCTGTGGGCTCTTCATTGGAATGAGAGCATGTGGGAGAGCTCTTGCTTGTATTTTCCCCCAAATAACATGGAAAAATTAAGGAGACTTGAATCTGGACGAGACTGTAATAATCAGAGCACTACTTTTGGTGGAAACTGAGTCTGTAATCTTCTTAGGGGAGTGGAGAGAAGAAAACAGACATGACTGATCTGATCTGGACAGAAATAAAACACAGAGGAGCAGCTGCACAAGTAGAAATTACCCCAGGACTCAACACACATTTAAACCTGTCCCAAGAGGACTTTAGGTCTAGCTCAGCTGACTTTACCCAGTGAACCTCTGACTCATTCTAACCTCACTAACGCTACCCAGCTAACTATAATACACCCATAACCCTGGTAACTCTAACTCTGGTAACATTAACCCAGCTACCTTCAGCTCACCCCTTACAGTTAAGTCCATGTGAAATGCACTAGTATTCACACAGTCGCCGCGGTGTAAAGACTCTTCTCAGAAACTCACATCAATGGGGACGCTGTCGTACAGCCTCTTGCCGATCACGGTCTTGCCCTGGATGTCAATGTCCTCTCTGTCTTCAATGGGAAGGGTCTGGATGTGTTTGCAGTCCATATAAAGAGAGACGGACTTGGCGTCCACGGTCAGGCCGATTTTGTGCCAGTTCCGGTCAAACAGGTTGTCCACTTCAGTGTTACGGAAGACAGCTCGAACCGCATCTTTGGTCAGTCCCACTGCGTTATACTCCACAGCCTTATTCTCACCGTCCAGACGAATGGAGACCTGTTGGAAGATTGAATTAAGAAAGCTTTCTCCAGTCCACTTTAACTCACTTTACAAAAACTACACCATTGTGAGTGAAAGAGGACAGCTGAGGAAGCGTGAGCCTGACTCTGTGTGTGACAGTGGACTCCAGACGTTAGTCCTCCACCCTACAGCCCAGACTCAGCCCGAGGGTTTTAACCTGCTCCAAATCTGAAGAAAGACCTCGGAGCAAAGAGATGTTCTGAGGAGAGCCATAAATGACCATTTTTTTCAGTAAAAACGAAATGTATGTCTTCATTAAACTGAAAGAGTAATGGCTAGATCTAACAAATGTAAAGGATGATGTCATAGAAAAATCTAAATAAAAATATAATACATTTCATGTGTGTTACCTCATACCCACTCAGAGAACTCCCTAAAGGCCACTCGCAAGCTTTTATAGATGGTTATGTATATTTATGTCAGTGGTCATAAAAGGCATACGCACGAGTCGTGTGGCCCTACGCACTTCAAAACGATGGTTCTACAAGGGTTCTTTATTAAAGGAAATGATTCTACCCACAACCCTGAACACCCCAAGAACATTTTGCATAATTAAAGGTTTCTGTGCATCACAAAAGGGTTCTTCAGAAGTGATGGAGAACGTGCCAGAGATGGCTCTATATAGCACCTTTTAAAATGGTTCCTCTATTGTAACAAGCTTGACATAGTAACATTAGAAGAATTGTTTTGTTGCCATAGAGAACCCTTTTTAAAGATATATATATAAAGCACTGTGCTGTTTTATACACAGCACATTCGTAATCAATCTGAAGAATGCTTTCACAAAGTTTCTTCAAATGTTCAGGGTTCTGGAAAGAACCATTTTCTTTACCAAAGAACGCATGTAGAACCATTATTTTCTAAGTGTGTCATTTAACCAGCAAAATGATAACCACCTTCCTGCATTTGATGAGAACATACTGCTCTGAGTCTTGTTTTTGTGAAAATCCAGAAAAAAGTCACTACACTTTTACCAGTTTTAAAGTATCGAATGGAATCCGTCCACCTGCTGCTCACCTGGGGGATGCCGTATTTATCATAGACCTGCCACAGGTACCAGTCTTCCCTTCGAGAAGTCTTCCTGAACTTAAACGTTGTCACAAACGCATATTCATCCGGAAGACCTTGTGGAAACACATCTCTGTAAGACAGGAAAAGAACAGGGTTCAATGATGAGTTTGATGACACTCACATTCCTTATTCAGTGGTCAATAAGGTGTGGAAACATCGTTAGATGTATGAATGTATCTATAAGTTAAAGCAATAAGCCACGGAAGGCTATGTGTTACTGCAATTTTATCATGGGGAGTGTTGGTTAAAATGGCTGAAAAAAAGGGACGCATGGTCTCGAGTGGCTTATAGCTTTTATAAAACAGCGGTCAAAATAATATACAATAAAATACACAAATGTTCAATTCACAAACAAACATTCACAATAAAGTATTCTTCCACCACACAGTGTAGTCCATTAATGAAGAGCACTGTTGCTAAGCCACATGAGGGCGATACATAGCCACGCCATTAAACATAATAGAGTAAAAATAGTGGCATTTCTGTCCTCTTTCTGACTCTTACTCAAGAGGAGAAAATGCAGGAAGAATAGGGCTAGCATTGGGCTGTGTTTTTAGCCTTTAGCCCAAGAAACTGGCTAAATAGCATTAGCTTAACTGAGCATTGTGTTGTCTTCTGATGTCATGCTGCTCTTTGATAACTGAATAGTAACTGAAACAGTGACAGTGAACTAAAGCATTCAAATCATAAATTAGATGTGAGTAGTATTTGTAATAACCATTCTTTCACCAATGTAAACCCTACGCAGTAAACACCTGCAAACACCCACTTGATGATCAGGACTGCTGTTTATATTAATCTGGAATTTAATTATTATTGTATTAATCTGGACAATCTCTTCACACCATTCATCCACTGTTAACCCGCCCAGTATATAGTTTCTATTTTTTATATGCTGCAAACTAGTGTAATTACCCCAAGTTCCGGACACTTTAAATACAATACTGGAAATCTTAGCTAACTGTAAATAAATAGAAGGACTTTACTCACTCAAATCAACATTTTTCAGGAGTCAAATGTGTGTAGATTAATGTCCAAGACTTGCTTGACTTTGAAAGAAAATATGTTTTTAGATAAAAACGCTTTTGTTTAAGTAGGTGCTAATGCTGCTAAGATTACCCCTAACTTCGGCCACCTCCCCTGCTTGTGACAGTCAAACGAGACAGTTGCTACCACATTCAGTGGTTTTGAGAGGTTCACAATGAGATTAGGTTTGTCCAGTGTTGGTATCCGTACTCTACATGTAAGGATTACAAATGGCGGTAGATTTTCCCCTCAGAGAAAAGGAAGCTAACCGCTAAGCTAACTTTTACACTGAGGGAAATATCTGTCGCGAAATGGAAATGTGTTGTGTTTCACATGCAGTTTTACACACAAATAATTACAGCACTGTTAGAGATACTTAAATATTGTTTAGATGTGTGATTTCCTGCAAGACTGATGTTTAAATGCCCTACTAAGGCGTGAACTTACGTTTTATTGTTTTACCCACTGCGATTGGCGAAAAAGGGAGAGTGGAATTGCACCATATACGGCAGTGGCCGAAGTTAGGAGAAAGACTGATAACTAACTCACTACCAAGGTTATAAACAGTGGTGTATTAATATAGAATTCAGACGGTCGTAGGTGTGTGTATATCGTGTATTTTACAACGACTTCGTTGTAGGACCTAATCTATCTGTTTTATAATAGATATTTAAGAATTAAGCCCTGTACAAAATTGAAATTAAGTGTTGTGAAAGGTGCTTGTGGAATGTGGCTACCCCCACATTGCTCTGGTAGATCACACAACACATCGTGCTATCAAGCCAGACCTTCATTTGAAACTGGATTCAGGAATTTGATTAATATGCAAATTCAATTAGGCCTGCATCTATATTTCATAATTCATAGGAGCCTGAAGGACCCACGTCTGGAGGATCACTTTTTAATCAGGAGCCGCTGGATCAAGGGGAAGTATGGAGAGAAGTGGTTTCCTCGGGACTCTATCAGAAATAGATAAATAATTTTGTCATCAAATGCAACGTTAATTAATTAATTCCGTAATTATGTATAAGCTGACTGTGTCGGGGCAGGTTTCTGCACTTTTCACAATAGGCAGAGGACCCACAGCGAGCCTAATCAGGATGAAGTGGTTACAAAAGGTGGAGGAATGAATGATCATTTCTTTTCTTTTCACTTTAATCAAGGCCTCACGCTGATGTTCAATTTACAAAGTTTGTATCAGTCACGGATTAGTCCTGCTCTCTCTCTCACACACACACACACACACACAAGCTTGTATAGGAGAACTAAGGAAACATTGCATACACTTCCATTCATTTTGCAGAGACTTTTCCATTATACTACCATCTTAACCCTAACCTTAAAACCTGTCTTCACCTTACAATGTAATGATTGACAGTGTGGGGACCAGATGGCGGTCCCCAAAAGGAACACAGGGCCCCACAATGTGATATATTCCTAGTACACACACACACACACACACACACTATAATGTCAGTGCTACTGCGGTGCTCAGAATGGTACATCATTCAAATAACATCTGGATAACATTGGTCCTGTGGTCACGAATGATGAACGGTGTAAAAGGGGACTGATAAATGGCCTACAGTGGCAAAGTGGACCTATGAGGTAGATGAAGTTGTAAAGTGGCCAATGAACAAAGAGACTCGGTGTGCATTATGAATGAAAACATAAACGAGAGAAGAAAGGTGTTTCTGGAAGGGAATAAACAATGCATGGATCTGGACGTATATTTCCCTCATAACATTAAGCCACGGTAAGTCATGTTAGATTTATTTATTCGGTCGTTGTTAGCTTTGTACTCACTCTGTCTGCTGGACGATGGGCATGGTTCCCAGTCTCACGTAGGAGCTCTGTCCCAACTCGGCTCTCTCTCCCAAAACATCTCTCACGCTGAAGTACTCCATCAGATCAAAACCTGTACGCAGTGATCACACGATTAACACGGTGCATTACAGAAGCTCTCAGGCTGCACATGATGTCTTTAATGGAGATGATTAATAAAGAGCATGGACCAGGTGTACTGTGTTTATGGGTAATTTCAGGGTATGAGCACTAGGTGGAGTGTGTGAGTTAAAGATAGACAGTAAACAGGCAACAGTTTTCTTTGTTTTTCTGCTCTTGCTAATTCCTTGGGAAGCACTTCACCAGCAGTTGTAGTTGGTGCATTTCTAAAACTCATGATGACTTTAACAGATGATCAATAATAAATCTGTTTAATTATATTCTGACAGGAAGTGGTGGTCATAAATGAGACCAGTTCAAACTGAAACACAATGACACAGATGTTAGAGACACACCGACGTGAGAGTTCTGGGCTGATGCCGATATTCGATATTACACATGTACACATCTACCAATACTGATACTGAGAAAACTGCTAACCACAATTATTTAGCGAACTGTTGCTTACAGAGACTGGGCTCAGCTTTTAATTAAATTACAGAGCTCCACAAACTAATACAAATATTAATAATAAATACAGGTATGTTCACATGAAGAAAAGAATTAAACACTCATACATACCAGTAGAGCTATAACAATGTAACTATTCTACAGTAGAGTAATATAGAAAAAACAGTTTCAGCTCTGCCTTTGTGCTCCTCCACACAGTCAGAGGGGGAAGAATCAGAGACAGTTTTTATTCTACATGTTCATCACACGTCTATTTTATTTATTTTTATTTATATTTTGAATCTGAATGTATCTGAGTATTGTTCTGTGGTGTATTTAGGATTTTTTTAAACTAAATTTTCAAAACCTGAAAACTTCACCACCTCACAAATTCAAGTTTGTCAAATACCATAAAGATATGATTCATTCATTCATTATCTGTAACCCTTATCCAGCTCAGGGTCACGGTGGGTCCGGTGCCTACCCGGAATCACTGGGCACAAAGCAGCAACACACCCTGGAGTCCTTCACAAGGCGATACATACTCACACACTCACACCTACCTAATCCACCTAAAAACATGTGGGAGGAAATGGAGCACACGGAGGAAAACCACACAGACACAGGGAGAACACACCACACTCCTCACAGACAGTCACCCGGAGGAAACCCACGCAGACACAGAGAGAACACACCACACTCCTCACAGACAGTCACCCGGAGGAAACCCACACAGACACGGGGAGAACACACCACACTCCTCACAGACAGTCACCCGGAGGAAACCCACGCAGACACAGGGAGAACACATCACACTCCTCACAGACAGTCACCCGGAGGAAACCCACGCAGACACAGGGAGAACACATCACACTCCTCACAGACAGTCACCCGGAGAAAACCCTCGCAGACACAGGGAGAACACACCACACTCCTCACAGACAGTCACCCGGAGGAAACCCACGCAGACACAGAGAGAACACACCACACTCCTCACAGACAGTCACCCAGAGAAAACCCTCGCAGACACAGGGAGAACACACCACACTCCTCACAGACAGTCACCCGGAGGAAACCCACGCAGACACAGGGAGAACACATCACACTCCTCACAGACAGTCACCCGGAGAAAACCCTCGCAGACACAGGGAGAACACACCACACTCCTCACAGACAGTCACCCGGAGGAAACCCACGCAGACACAGGGAGAACACATCACACTCCTCACAGACAGTCACCCGGAGGAAACCCACGCAGACACAGGGAGAACACATCACACTCCTCACAGACAGTCACCCGGAGGAAATCCACGCAGACACAGAGAGAACACACCACACTCCTCACAGACAGTCACCCGGAGGAAACCCACGCAGACACAGAGAGAACACACCACACTCCTCACAGACAGTCACTCGGAGCGGGACTCGAACCCACAACCTCCAGGTCCCTGGAGCTGTGTGACTGCGACACCTACCTGCTGCTCCACCGTACATAACTCAACATAATTCAAGTATAAAATATTCACATAAATATAATTAAAATATTTAAATAGTTTAAGATGTCACTGTTCAAACAAAAAACATTTATCTCCTATTTCCATTTCTCCCAGAGCACTATTTGGTAGAACATGTGGAGTCGCTGCCACACGGCCCCAGCGCCCTGGGTTCAGCTCTCGCCTCAGGACAGACGATGTTTGATTGCCAGAATATGAGAATGTGTTATGTGCTGCTCAAACTGCTACAGAGATAACACATATGTGGCATGTGATGGGGAAAAAAAAAGATTGGATGTGGGCCACAGTACAACATTTAATCCATCTCTGGGGAGGACACACACACACACACACACACACACACACACACAAACTACTGCACTAGGGGCAAAAAGCACAAAAACACCTGGAGCAGTGAGCAGTCATCCCAGCGCCCAGGGAGCAGTTGGGGGGGAGTTGCCTCACTGTTCTTTCTCTCTCTCTTCCACCCACAAAATGTCTATTTTTGTTTAAAACATCATTTGAACACAGCAGCTGTCCTTCACACTGTGAAAATACCATGATGAATGAGCCAATAGAAATGCTCCAATATATATATATATATTTTACATTTATTTCCATTGAAATTCAGGAATGTTTCTTTCTATAGTAAAGTTACTATTTGAAGATTTAAAAAAATGTTCCGTATATTCATGTGTGTGTGTGTGAGAGAGAGAGAGAGAGAGAGATATTTGGGCCACACTGCCACAGGAGAGTGTGTATTTATGTCCCTCACAAATGCAGCTCAACGTCTCATTACTTTTGAGAAAGTGGGAACTAAAACTTGGCGTCCTCTGGTTCTAGATATTAGTCCCAGTAAAACCAGCCTGTATTTCACATCTGCAGCCAACAGACATTAAACTGCACTTGCTGGACAGATGTTATTTAAATAATTAATGCTCTCATGGGAAAATATGTCATTGGTGTCCCAGCACTGTGCGTGTGTGTGTGTGTGTGTGTGTGTGTGTGTGTGTGTGTGTGTGCTTCTAAGGTTTGCTTGGTCAGCCACCCACTGCATCACACTGCCATCACACTAACCCTACAAAAAAAAGAAAGCTCCCGTTTTCAACAACAGTTATGTTTCCATGGCGATGGCAGCTGGGCATCTGGGCATGAGCTGGCAGTGCCCGCTGAGTGGGTGACCTGGCAGGAAGATAATGGTCATGCTCAAAGTCTCAGCGGGAAACACGTAGACCTCAGATGGCCACAAACTGGAGAAAATAGGTCAGACATTTCCACTCTGTCCTGCTGCCCCACCACCCGCCAGCAGCCTCCAAACAGCAGTCAGTAATCGATCTGCGGGAGACCTCACACTAGTGATGTGAGTGTGGTCAGCTTTGGCTCTGGCCGAACGTTTCTGGACACCTTTTCAGCGTTAAGCTTCCTCTGGTGTTAGGGTCCTGACCGACCCGTTTTTAGGTTTTAAATGTGTACAAGTGCTCCATAAATGTGTTTATTGCATCATGTCTTTGACTTTGTTAGGAACTTCTATTTAAACAAAATAATAATAATAATAATAATTATTATTATTACAGCTCCAGGGACCTGGAGGTTGTGGGTTCGATTCCCGCTCTGGGTGACTGTCTGTGAGGAGTTGGTGTGTTCTCCCTGTGTTTGCGTGGGTTTCCTCCGGGTGACTGTCTGTGAGGAGTTGGTGTGTTCTCCCTGTGTTTGCGTGGGTTTCCTCCGGGTGCTCCGGTTTCCTCCCACAGTCCAAAAACACACGTTGGTAGGTGGATTGGCGACTCAAAAGTGTCTGTAGGTGTGAGTGTGTGAGTGTGTGTTGCCCTGTGAAGGACTGGCACCCCCTCCAGGGTGTATTCCAGCTTTGCACCTAATGATTCCAGGTAGGCTCTTGACCCACCGCAACCCTGAATTGGATAAGCGGTTATAGATAATGAATGAATTATTATTATTATTATTATTATTATTATTATTATTATTATTTTACTAAATTACTGTTGTTGGGGTCAATTTCAACCCAGGTATAATTTTAAATCAGAAAACAAAAACAACTGCCAAATCTGGACTCATAAACACACTGTACACCAACAGCCTACAGCTGGCTCCTCCTACAACCACTGGAGCTTCAGTTAGGGGCTTCTATCTTTGTCTGTTTCACAAACCCAGGAAAGACAGACAAGTCCAGACACGTAAGGCCCAGTCAGTGTAGAGTTTTGTAGAGTGTACATCTCCAGTTTACAGTCTGCAACAATGAACAATTAAAACCAATTCTTTCATGGATAACGAAGAGGTAACAATGTAAACAAGAGGGAAGAAACTAATTGGTTGATAATTAATTTTTCTTAGAGGATCTTATGAGTGATTTAAGACACGGGTCAAAACCGACCCATTAACATAAGAGATAGTAACAGAAAGCTAACACAGGAGGAAGGTTAAGAGGGACTATGTCCTCTTCAGTATGTGCTGGAGCATTGCTGTGCACATTTGCCTGCATCCAGCTAGTACCTGCAATTAAAGCCCATTTATTGTTAGTTACACTGCTGTTTCCATAGGGTAGACTGGGGCTGCTTCTCAGTAGCAAGAGCATGAAGGAGAGATCTGCGTTCTACATAGTGAAGCCTATTCGTGATGTTGCAGTGAATGAAGGGACCTTCAGGACGTTGTTGAAGTTGTTGGCAAGTCCCAAACTGATGCTTATTATATTAATTTAACCACACTTGGCGTTTTCATTCATGAACATGAGAACATAACTTTGACAGTGGAAGATGACGTCAAGCAAGAACAACGTAAAGCAAGAACTGGCAAAATCACATACTTGGAAACAGTCTAGAGCTTGTGGCTGTTCTATGATAAATACAGCGTCCCTCAGGTGAGTAGGTCTGGGACAAAGTCATATGTGAAACTATACAGGTTCACATCCAAATAAATAAAAAATAACACGTATATGAACCAACCCTCTGGAGTGAGATGATATCAAGAAGAGCACACACTTCAAAGAGGGAGTTATAGCTTGGTTTACTCACTCTTTCACCAAAGGGGAAACCCTTAAAACCATAACAGAGATGATCTACATATCATAGGACTTAACAGAACAGAATCTGTCCAACCAGATCAGCATCATCGAAGCCTGACAGAGCATCAGTGGGTCTAGCTCAGAACACGAGCTAAAATCAACCCGTTTTAAAGCTTTATGACTCATTCATTTAGGAACAATACCCTAGACATAGCACATACCACTGTCATCAAACACTAGCCTGGATATCAAAATCAGCTCCAGTAAAGATGTCTACGCTTCACAAGACCAATAAAAGATCAAACCAGCACACCGCGCCCATCTTCAACGTTGTTTCTTCTGCCTTTGTGATAGAATTTCTGGGTAAAGTACAGATACGTGTGTGGATTAAGGCCGTAAAGTCTGTGTGTTGTGTGATTTATACGAGGAAGAGTGGATGAACAGCGATGTAAAGTATGTGCAGTGTGTGAAGAAAATGAGGAATAAAGGGTGGTATTAAAGGGTTAATGTTTGTGGTTTGTTAAGCTTATGTTAAGAAGCGCCGCTCTCTTTTAAGGTGGAATGGTTGTTTGTTCGTGGCTGAAGTGTAACTTGACTGTAAGTAATTATTCGCTTTTTGAATTCCCACAGAAGCTCATTTGTAACTCGGGTTGTTTAGTTTTGTAGCACTTTCCCTCTGCGTTTACTTTCATGCAGTTAGCACTCTCCTGAATTTGAAGACATTTCCGTGTACTATTCCAAGTGATCTGAAACAGCAAAAATAAGTCAATATTGTCCACCTATGGAGCAAGAATACAGCAACATCGTCATCTTGGTTTGTGCTTTTCTCTCTAAAAAGTGCCTTTTCACTGCCATGAACAGAGAGTGAAAGCCTAGCATAGCGGACTGAGATACTATGTTTTTTATTTTTTTTAGCCATTTACAGACACAGGGGCTACATAAACAATTTTTGAGCGCACAAAGAGACCTGAGAGCTAGCAAATGGTGAAGAAACACCTTCTGAATTTTTTGATTAACATTGTGAACATCACTTTTAAGCTCATTGAATCTAATTATCTCAATTCAAACCAGAATTACTCTGAAAAACCTTTAAGGATTTCAGTTTAAATGATAGCTTTAAAGTCATTAAGCATCAATATCTGAATATTCAGTTCATACCTAAATGTGGATGTGAGCCATTACCGGAACAGATGCCTCACTGCTGGCCCACTGCATTTAAATCAAAAGTGCTCATTCAGTCAAACACAAAACAGATCAGGCCTGATTCTGGCAAAGCTATGGTTGTGTTGGCCATGGCAAGTTTTGTGGCTGACAAGAGACAATAATTTGGTGTTTATGTGGTCCTCATGTTGCAAGAGGGAGTAGTCCGCCCGGGTGCCATGAATCCCTGTGGCAAGTGAAGTAGAGGGAAATGGGGAATGTGAGCCAGAAATGGACTTTAATTTATTTATTTATTGATTTTGGAATCCTTTGTTTACCTCTCATTCAAAATATGCTGTTGTTGCAGATTGTTCTCCACATCCAAATGTTCCAGAACTTTCTAGTTTCAAAGTTCAGTACCAAAAGCAACAGGATTTCTGGTACATTCTTTAAATACAGGCCCAAACAAGGCCTTAGGTCATTTGTAAATAACTTTCTCCTCATTTTATAGTTCTCACTTCATTGAATATCTCACAGAACATCCCCAAAAATCATCACCAACAGAGTGACTCAGTGACGTTATTTAATATGTTATTATTAATTATATATTTTATTAATTATAGAGCTTCTTCACACAGAAAACACCTGAAGGCTGATTGTTTTGTAATCCTTTGAATATGAAATGACATCAATTTCCACGTCCTGTAGAAGAAGAGCAGCTCTATTACTAGATCTGGTGGGCAGTAAGTAGCTACATTTACTCAAGTACATGTTCTAAAAGGGAACACAGTCTACTCAGGGGGGGGGGGGGTCAGTGGGGGAGTACGCTGCTGTGGGGCTTGGTTCTTGTGGTATTTTCACCAGAGCAGGTCATGGGTGTTTCATTAAGACCCCAGTCTGTTCCCTGCTGAAAAAAAAGGTGTATAATGTGTCCTCACTAAGGTAAGATACACAATATGGCCAAAGGTATAAAGACAGCCGTTCAGCGTTTCTTGGAATAAAAAGAATTAAATCAGAGGTCAGTGCTCTCTATGCTGCAGTAACAGCTACTATTCTTCTAGCTTTACACTAGATGCTGATTGTATTGAGCCACATAATCTTTAGTGAGGTCAAGGCCTTGTACACTTCTAGCTGATGCCAGACTTTTGAATACATTGAAACGCCTGCGTCATTCGATTTGTCTAAAAACTTCTGGACATCCAGTGAACTTTTGTGGATGCAGGCGATGCTGACCACATCAGTGTCAGGGCTGCGGGGAACCCCTCGTGCCTGTGTGTACAGTGGAGTTAATAGAACTAGCTTTCAGTGACAGGTGGCTGAGCGAACAGGCGACAGACTCTGTTCTCCATCGGCAACGACGTATAAAATATCATTAAAAACGGAGGCCGCCAGCTCCTCCAGTTTCTCTGTGGGACTTCTTACACCCACGCTCACATTCCTGAGCTCAGAAACCATGCCCTGCCTTTGTGTGTATTTATAAAGCATCGAAAGTCTGCAGTGAAATTGTGGATGTGTAGTTTTTACTATAATGGTCTGTTCCTCTGGAGCTTTAAGCACATACAGCTAATGAGTTTATTTACACTAATGAGTATTTTCACTATTCATAGTCCATTCCAACATCCAAGCATAATTATAAATGCGCAACGCCTCCTAAAACGCTTATAATCAGCTATAATTCAATATTTTTAACTTAAATCAAATCTACACACAGTTATTCTCTTCATTCTATTCATTATAAAGATGATAAATGTTTAAAATACCATCACTGAGGGCTTCAGGTAAAATGACTGATGCTTTACATCATTATTTAATAAAAATAAATATAAGGACTAACTTTACTTCACGCACTAAATGATGGCATTTTAAACATTTCTAATTAATATGTATTATATGTGCTTTATAAATATGCACAGGTTATAACCAATTATAGCTCATTATAATAGCTTTATAAGGCATTATTGGAGTTTATAAGAATAGTTACAAAGCATTATTAACAAATTACACAAAGATATAACTGCATTTATAAATGGTTATAAATATGAGCTTCATTTAAAATGTATCAGCACAAAATTGCTATAAAATTTTAGAATTAGAATCACTTTATTGGCCACAGAGGAAGTTGTTCTCCGCATTAAACCCAATCCGTGCTGTGAAACACACATTTACACACACACACACACACCAGTGAACACTAGGGGGCAGTGAGCACACATGCCCAGAGTTGTGGGCAGCTGTAGACACAGTGCCCAGGGAGTAGTTGGAGGTTAGATGCCTCACTCAAGGGCACTTCATTTACGACCTGTCGGCTCTGGGATTGAACCATCAACCTGCTGGTTACACGCCCAGTTCCCTAGCAACCAGGCCACGGCTGCACCTTGTGTATCCGCTGTTCATAATGCTATGAAAGATTAAGGAAATCTCGAATCTGGGGAAATCTCAGTCAGAACATCACTGTTGGATGAGCGTGACCTTTGAGGCCTCAGACAGTTCTTCAATGAGACTCTGTCATGGTGCTGTGATGAATATAGACAAATAGTAACAACACAGTTCCTGCTGCGTCAAGAAACGGAACCTGAATCTCTGTTACACAGGAAATAATATGTGTCTCAATTCTATGCAGAAATACATAGTTTTCTCGGCCTCAGCTCATTCCAGACAGGTTTTACAGACAGTGGAAGTGTGCGCTGTGGTCAGATTAGTTGCTATTTTTAGCTTGTTTTATAGAAACAGATACAGAATTGGCCGTGCAAACTTTTATTAGTGACAGGTGCAAAAGCCAAACTCTCTTATTTTGTTTTATATATATATATACACATATATCCAGGAAGTCCATGGTTATTTCAAAACACCAGGCCTCATTCTGTATACGCTACAACAACATTACACCATCAAGCAACAGTTAGTTTTCTAAACTCCCAAAAGCCTTGACATTGGAAAAGGGGAAACTGCCTCTTTGTGTATGTCATATCATATCACTCATATCACTCAGTCGCAATGTGTTTCGATTCTATCTCCCTCTCTTTCTCAGAGTGTGTGTGTGATGTCAGTGTTGGTTGTATAAAGAGTGTATAATTAGAGAGGAAAGCTGAAGTGTATAATCACTCTTCCAGCTCACGGCTATTCTGGACTGCTGGCTGAGCCCAGAGTAGGCGGAGCTATGGTCTGGTGTTTTGTTTTTTTTTCCATCAGACAAATTCATCCTCCTGCGCTAGGACTGGGTAATGATTGGTACCTGTACATTTGTGTTCCTAACTGCACCATGGATCGGTTTATGGGTGATATGAGTTACACTGTGGTGCAACCATTGCTGCCAATGGTGAGAAAGAGAGGATTTAGAGCAGCTGCACATAAGCATATGGTCACCATGACTAATGCATGGTATGAAGGGCCCTGCAGCAGCTGACCTCACTTTCCAAGCTGGGAGGGTAAAGGTGAGCATGGGTTTCCTCCAAGACTTGAGAAGCTAATAGAACAGAACTGGGCAGTTAGTGTTCTCCTCCAAGCATGTTGAACTGTCACCTTCTACTAGATGATATTATGGGATATTACGTGGGATATTACTCCGTTGTGTCCAAAATTAGGGAGAAAGCCAGGTTTAAAATAATGACATGGCAATCAATGGTAAAACAGAGCAGAAACAACAACATCTTTTGAGTATGTTTGGGTTTAAATCAATCAGTGCACAATGTTCAATAAGAAACTTCCTATTTCCAAACATTAATGTGGCATCTACAAAGTCATTAATCATCAGTGTTGTAGGTGTAGGACCATCCTGAAGAGAGGATGTTCAGGACACTCTCGAGGGGGTGTAAGAATTGTACGAAGTTCTAAGACATATCAGTGGCAAGGTGTAAATTTCTCCAAATCGTTTTCGCTAAGCTACACTTAAGTGGCCACTTTCCTTCAGAATGACCCAACGTTACTGGAACAAAAGAATGCTGTCTCACAAGACAGCACGGCGATCCTTTTTAAGATTTAGCTCCAGAAGAGTTTGGGAAAGTGCAGTTTACTGTAAGGATGATGACCACATAATTAGCACCTAGCCTCAGGACGGGAGTTGATATCTAGTCTAGTGAGAGGCTTCCACAATAATCAAAACCTCAGATGCATTTCTGCTCAGCACTCTCATCACTGGCCGCCTGACTCTTCTGTGAAATATGCAGCTGAAAGTACGTCCTGCCAGAGAGCAGAACTCACAAAGCAATAGGAGCTTGTCGCATCAAAAATGTTTTTGTTTTTTGTTGCACAGTTCTATAATGAAAGTTTACAAACATTCACATCTGGACTTTAACACCACTGCTGTACCTTTTAAAGGTACATTTACACTGCGTGTACCTTTGGTGACCGTTAACGTAAGTCTGAAAGGACACGGAGCTCTCTATAAGATGTAACTGAGAAAAAGGAAATAGACACAAAAGAGGAATCAAGCAAAGAGGCTGCTGATATTTTCTAGAACAACATTCACCGATGTCCACAGCTCAGACCTTAATATCACTGAACGTATTTGAGACAGACATGAGTCGTGGGTGTCAGGACTTTTCCTACAGAGGAGGGTCCACTGTCTGAGGATGTTTTCCTAGGAATGACAAATCTGGGAATAATTTCCCTCATTAGGGCTTTTGTAACTGTTAGAGCATCTTGCTGAGTGGTAGGACAGGCTTCTACACACTTTGAAAACATGTCGACCATCACAAGCACACATTTCCTTTTCTGGCATGGAGACAGTTCAATGAAATCCATCTGTAAGTGATCATTTGTTCTTTATGTTTTTTATGAAATGTCACCATTTCAGGTGGGTTCTTGGAGGGTTGTTGAAACATCCACTACAGATTACACAATCTCTACACTGAACGTTCCCCCGTCTGGAAACCCATACACTTCCACCCAAAACTCCATCAATTGTAATGCCGCTTCCCCACGTACGTTCCTCATGTCACAACACATACATGATGTCCATGCACCTGGTGCGTGTTCATATTTACTTTGATGCTTGCCCATTTTGTTTCTTTTCACCAGTATTATTATCATTCTGTTTTGTGATGGTGGAATTCTTTATACTATAATTGGAAGAATTTGAATAGAGTCACAGTGGGAAGCAGAAAACCAGCTTCTACGACTGAATCTGAAAGGGTTGGATGATGAAGGCACAGCGTGGACACTGTTAGCCCTTATTCCGTCAATGAGGAACCAGTTCGGTTCCCGTTTGTGAACCTAATTTTGAATTGTATTCCACCAACATAAAATGGTTCCCAAATCAGGAAGGTTTGTTCCCAGCTGGAACCTTCAGTGGTGCCATCTGTGGTCATGTCCCACTAAAGAAGCTCCAGAAAAAGCTCAGAACATCAAAAAAAAAAAAAAGTGTTATATTTTGAGGAGGAGGACAATGCTGTGTGTGTTTTTTTGTGGCTATGTTCAGCGCAACTTAAGGTACGTTGTACAATTGTTTCTCAGCTGTTCTCACTGTTCACAGGCTCAGCAGCACAGCTCAGAACACGTGTATCAGAAGCTGCAGGAAACAGTGGATATACCATGACTGTATTTGTTCATCTATGGCTATGGCACTGAGTTCGGCTACAGCGATGCTAGCAGAACCTAGCAACCTCGCAATACGCCTCGCTGATGACGTATTCTTGGTTTCCATCAAAACATTGTCTTAGCTATTTGGCAAGAAACATAATAAATAAAAGGGAGGTCTTTGACTTATGCACGGTGCTCTACATACACACTCTCTTCAGATGAATGAATTCTGGCTAACAGCTATTCCACATGGTTATGATCTTGCCCGTCTTGTCCCATATGTAGCTTACTCCTCTATGGAGAATGGAGAGGTACATGTTTTACACTCATTTCCTCTCTCTCTCTCTGTCTGTTTTTTAGCTCTAATCTTCTAAAGGTAGGGGGGTGGGTGGCTCACACAGGAAATCTTAAACCCCCCAAGACTCAAGCCAAACATCCTACCTGCCTGTCTGAATACTGCAACACTCAGCGCTTCTCAGAAAGCAGGAAAAAAATAGCTTTCGTTTTCCTCTTTAAATATATAGCTGTCCTCAGAACCGAAGCTGGCCTCCAGCCGAAAACTTTGAAGCAAGAAGCTCAGTTTAGCTCTGTTTCGCTACACGTAATGAACCAAGCAGACTGTAACTACCTTAAAAGCCCAAATACAGACCGTGACAAAAATATCCCTCCAAAAATGTACTTTATTTTATCTGCGACTTTGACTTTGTTTATCGCTGAATCTACTCTGAAAATAAGAGGAATGAGCTGGTCATTCACTGACATCTGATGTTTCCATTAATGATCTTCAGGAAGACTTTAGAAAGAAGGGCTGTATGTGGAGTATTCTGAAATACTAGGGTTAGATATTATAGATACAATGGCTTAAACCTCCCTGCAGGTATTCTGATACAAAAGAAGAGGAGGTTATTGTCCATGAACATCCTCATAAATACTTTCTAGATCTGGAGATATGAGTCCATAAACAACCACAAACACACTCTTCAACAGCAGGAGATACTGGTCCATATACACTCTTAAATATAAAGGTGCTACAAAGGGTTCTGTGAGCGATGTCATAGAAGAACCACTTTTAGTTCCTTAAAGAACCATTTCCCTGATTTGTTTAAATGGTAAACAACAAGAGAAGAACACGAGATGGGTTTTTAAAACTTTAAAAGGTTCTTCACATTCACACATCTCTTAAACAAACGCATTTCATTACGGAACCAGAAGTGGTTCTGCTATGGCATCGTTCAAAGAACCTTTTGTAACAACATTTGTACAAACCCCATAAACACCCTTCTACTCTAGAGCCGAAGATATTAGTTCATATAAATACCCCATAAACACTCTTCTAATCTAGAGCCGAAGATATTAGTTCATAAATACCCCATAAACACTCTTCTAATCTAGAGCCGAAGATATTAGTTCATAAATACCCCATAAACACTCTTCTACTCTAGAGCCGAAGATATTAGTTCATATAAATACCCCATGAACACTCTTCTAATCTAGAGCCGAAGATATTAGTTCATATAAATACCCCATAAACACTCTTCTAATCTAGAGCCGAAGATATTAGTTCATAAATACCCCATAAACACACTCTTCTACTCTAGAGCCAAAGATATTAGTTCATATAAATACCCCATAAACACTCTTCTAATCTAGAGCCGGAGATATTAGTTCATAAATACCCCATAAACACTCTTCTAATCTAGAGCCGAAGATATTAGTTCATATAAAAACCCAATAAACACTCTTCTAATCTAGAGCCGAAGATATTAGTTCATATAAATACCCCATAAACACTCTTCTAATCTAGAGCCGAAGATATTAGTTCATAAATACCCCATAAACACTCTTCTACTCTAGAGCCGAAGATATAAGTTCATATAAATACCCCATAAACACTCTTCTAATCTAGAGCAGAAGATATTAGTTCATATAAATACCCCATAAACACTCTTCTAATCTAGAGCCGAAGATATTAGTTCATATAAATACCCCATAAACACTCTTCTAATCTAGAGCCGAAGATATTAGTTCATATAAATACCCCATAAACACTCTTCTAATCTAGAGCCGAAGATATTAGTTCATATAAATACCCCATAAACACTCTTCTAATCTAGAGCCAAAGATATCAGTCCCTAAACAACCACGTGAACTCTCATACTGTAGAACAGGAGATATCAGTCAATGAACAACCATAGAAGCTCTCCAATATTCCAGACCAAGGTATTAGACCATATACAAACCCCATAATCATTCTAATACTCTAGACCAGGAGATATTAGTCTATAAACAACCCCATAGAGTCTCTAACGCTGAGATATAAACCCATGTACACACCACATGTGCTCTAGAATGGGGGATATCAATCCACAAGAAAACCCATAATATTATAGATCAGATTCTAGCCCATAAAAAAAACCCCATAAACACTCATCTAGGGCAGGAGAAAAGATTAGTTCATAAAAGTCCCATAAACACTATCCTATATAATAGATATTAGAAAATACTACTAATATTAATAGATATTACACCATAAACAATGTCAATGTCATGGAATAGATATCATCCCAAAGGGAAAAAAAAAGATACAAAAAATAAAAATGTGAATATTGAAAAACTACTAGTGCTTATAGATATTGGTTCATAAACAGGTAAAGATACTATTTCATGAACAGCATTTAAACACTTGGTCACATTACCATTAAAATAATACACCGTTCTTCATAGACAATCTTAGAAAGCGCTCCAGTGTACTAAACTGTGATATTATAATCCACTAACATCTGCAGTAAATGATACTGAACATGTCTGGAGCGAGAGAGAAGCCGTCGTCTGGTAAAACTGGCTCCAGACCGACGATGCGCTCCTCCAGGTTCATCATTACCTGATTAATGAAGTAGATTATAGACTAATAACCCCTGCTCTCATGTGTAGGACACTTTATTTGTGTAAAGAAACCACCACAGAGCGAGAGTGAAAGTGAACTCACCTGGAACTTCCTTCTGACCGGCGGTCGTAGCGTTGGGCTTGAAGCGGTCAGCGTCCACCTTCATATTCGGACACAGCACATCTGCAGGAGGAGCAGACGTAAACTGTTAGGACACTGTGGTGAGAGAGAGCCATTGCCCCTCAGTGATTATTGTTGTAGCTGCAGTGTTAGCATTAAAGAGGATTATATTACGAACTCTCTTTCAAAATGGACTGTGTCTCAATTACCAAGCGTCACCTTGCTCCCTGTTGTTTTCATAGACCACTGTCTAGGAAGGAAGCATTTTAACCCAGGCCTGTGATCATGTCTCTTTTCTGTATTCTATAGGGTCATTCACTCATTATGTTCATTATGTTGCTATAGGGTCATTCACTCATTCATCTTCAGTAACTGCTTCATCCTGTTCAGAGTTGTGGTGGGTCTGCAGCCAACCTGCAAGGAATAAACCCTGAACAGGGAGTCAGTCCATCAAACACTCACCCAGTCACTCACTCATGCCTGTCAACAATTTAACACTCACACACTCACTCACACCATCTGGTTCATCTCCCAAACCTGGGTATATTTCTGAGGAAACCCAGGAGGATAGCAACCGATAGCAGCAAACCAGTTCACAGTCCGTCACAATCCACCAAATCCTGATTACTACCAATACCATTCATTCATTATCTGTAACCCTTATCCAGTTCAGGGTCGTGGTGGGTCCGGGGCCTACCTGGAATCATTGGGCACAAGGTGGGAATACACCCTGGAGGGGGCGCCAGTCCTTCACAGGGCAACACAGACACACACACATTCACACCTACGGACACTTCTTGAGTCACCAATCCACCTACCAACGTGTGTTTTTGGACTGTGGGAGGAAACCGGAGCACTCGGAGGAAACCCACACAGACACAGGGAGAACACACCACACTCCTCACAGGCAGTCACCCGGAGGAAACCCACGCAGACACAGGGAGAACACACCACACTCCTCACAGACAGTCACCCGGAGGAAACCCACGCAGACACAGAGAGAACACACCACACTCCTCACAGACAGTCACCCGGAGGAAACCCACGCAGACACAGGGAGAACACACCACACTCCTCACAGACAGTCACCCGGAGGAAACCCACGCAGACACAGGGAGAACACACCACACTCCTCACAGACAGTCACCCGGAGGAAACCCACGCAGAGACAGGGAGAACACACCACACACCTCACAGACAGTCACCCGGAGGAAACCCACGCAGACACAGGGAGAACACACCACACTCCTCACAGACAGTCACCCGGAGGAAACCCACGCAGAGACAGGGAGAACACACCACACACCTCACAGACAGTCACCCGGAGGAAACCCACGCAGACACAGGGAGAACACACCACACTCCTCACAGACAGTCACCCGGAGGAAACCCACGCAGAGACAGGGAGAACACACCACACTCCTCACAGACAGTCACCCGGAGGAAACCCACGCAGAGACAGGGAGAACACACCACACTCCTCACAGACAGTCACCTGGAGGAAACCCACGCAGAGACAGGGAGAACACACCAATACTAATTACACCCAATTACTGCACCCACCAAGTCTTTTTCTGGTCACACTTTTTTTAAAACTATTTTGCAACTTTGTAACACTACTTTGGAGTGTCCATGTGTTATGTGATGTGACAGTAAATCTGATTTGATTTGTCCTTTGGAATGACGGAGCTCCATCCAGTAGCTTTGGGATGAGTTGAAGAGGTCTTTGATTGACCCTGAACTAATCAACCATCCAATGTCAGCCCCTTACCACACGGCTGAAATGGCTGAATGCCATCAAATCCTCACAGACTTGTTCCAGTATCTAGTATAGACGCCTTTCCAAAAAAAGCAGAAGAGATCCCTGGATGAGCAGGTGTCTACAAACCTCTGTACGTGTTAATGTGGTGAAATCTGTTGGTGTCAATGTGGGACCCCTGATGCAGGAGCGATGCCGATAGACGTCTTATGTTCCAGGCGCACTCTTGAAATTACTGCCAGCATAAAAAGGTGTGAATCTCTGCTTCTTCTAATGAGACACTTTAGTCGGAACTCTCCTATTTACCAACAGGCCTTTACCCTTAAGTGCCCCAGTGCGTGGTATGTCTTCGGATTCATCGTCCGACAGAAGAGAAGGGAACGGACATTTCAGATTGAAAAGAGAATACGATCATTTGCGTGGGTGTAATAGCATCCTGACTTTATCGCCCATTGCAGAGAGGGGGCGCTGACCTAGAGTCAGCTCGTGTCCAGGTAATGACGCTCATTAGGACATAAACTGAACGGTCTTTCTCTCAGCAGGACAAGCGGGGGCCTCTTAACGCGTGCCCTGGCCTTTGATTCATTGCCGTTTGGGACGAAGCACTGCTTTAATGATCGTAAACGTCTCTATTACACCTTTGTGTTCTCATCACCATAATGCAGAACACAAAGTACCAGGCTCTAGCATCTTCCCTCCTTCCCTTCCCCATAAACGAGCGCCTCAGCACTGCCTGGCATTTATGAAACAACAAACCCACACTTTACTGGAGGTTTACAGCAGGCGGGACTCCTTTAATGGCTGTAGTTACTGTTATAGGTGCTATCTGTCTTCCTCTATAACCACCCCACACCGCCACAGACTGCAGACACCTGCTCGTCCAACTTGTCTTCTGAAGTCACGGGTGTTAATGAGGATGCTGTCCCTCCTCAGCTGCGGTAACAGCCTCTTCTGCTGTGAGGAGTTGGTTGCATTCAGCCTCATAAATGTTAGAGTTCAGGTGCTGATGTCGGAGGACTAGATCTGGATCATCCCAAAGCTACTGTATGGAGATCCATCACTGCAGAGGACACACTAGAACATGCTGATAGGCTTTATACCAGCGCTCTGGAAATGAACCCTTTAACGCACGTGGGAATTGAACTCGTTAGGTTTCATTTATTGATGTAAACACAGTGTCACACTCCTGTTGAGTTCAGGAGCTTGCCCCGCGTACACACTCACACACACAGCCTTTGTTTCCATGTCTGAGCAACACTAGCATTAATTCTCTCTATCAAACCTTCTGTTTGATGCTAAATCTCTACCTGAAAATTTGATTTGGCAAATTAAGAGATTTAAATTTAAAAATCACAAAACTGCACTGAGATGTTATAATAAAGTGAAAAAGAAGAGGTTTTCCAGGGTCGCTTTGTCTTGCATATCACACTACACACTTACCTCCCTCTCAAAATACAAAGAAGCACTGGCTTTGTAAATTTACTGTCGTGATTATACATTCAGTCGAAAAATGCTACAAAAATAAATATAATTGGGGGCAGCCGTGGCCTTGAGGTTAGAGCAGTGAGCTTGAGGCCGGAGGGTCGCCAGTTCAGTTCCCGAGAACAGCAAGAGAAAATTCACGGCTGAAGTGCCTTTGAGCAAAGTGTCTAACTCCCAAACTGCCCCCCAGGCGCCGAGGTGGTGTGTGTTTTCACTACCACTAGTGTGTGTGTGTTTGTGTGTTCACTACAATGGAAGGGTTAAATGCAGAGAAGCAATTTCCCCAGTGACTTAAGGCTCAAGTGTAGCTGCTCCCGGGTTCATTGAACTCATACTAGGTCTCCAATGTACCAGCCCTCACTTATGCAATGTTCCAACCTCTATTGTCAACCTTCCCTGATCAGTAAAGTAGAGGCTGTCTCTTCTGCCAGGGGAGACAACCTCCCCATCAAGGTCCATCATTCCCAAAGGAACCCTCCACAAGTGGGTGTCATCAAACATGTGGGTCGTACTGTGTGGTGACTGATGATAAGCAGGAGTGGTATCCATCATTCTCTCTCTCTCCTCGAGGACTGGATGGTGTGATTTATGACTGCAGGTTGCTCTGAATGCAGACGGCTCCAGAGAGCTTCAGGCCCAGAGAGCTGACCGCATGCCAACGCCCAAGTGGTGAGTCCTGGACGCCCACAGATGCAGAGTTCAAAAGCCCTAAGGACACTCCGTGATAGCTGTGGTGACAGCAGGGGTAAACGATACCAGCGTAGTGGGTTTACTCTGGCAGCCGCAGTGAGGATCTGTGATATTTCTGGAGAAAGATGTCTCGCTAATGCTAAGGAGGGATGCTAATAAAAGAAGCTACGTGTGGAGCTTAGCTTCTTTTATTAGCATCCTTCCTTTTCCCTTTTACTCTAATCAGTGTGTAGGAGCGGGGTTGTTTGCTGTCTCCCTGACCACCCCCACGCACCTCAAAATGTAGCTGGTGATGTCTCAAAACACCATCTCTAACAGGAACAGCAGTCTTTGGAAACCAGAACAATGGCGGCGGTGTTTGCTCATGGTGTATCGGCGTGTTGTTGTTGTTTGGGACTGAACACAGCTCTGTCATCAGTTCAGACAGATCAGTAGAGTGTGTTCCTTCCTTGTTGCAGCGGCCAGCTCTCACTGGATTCTTTCGTCAGCCACTGATCAAAGGTACTCTATGATACTGTAGTGAAGACCAGTGGGGGTCCCTGGAACACGGAGAGACCCTCAGACCCAGTCTGTGATGGCTGCTCTGAGGAAAACCCCCCTCTTAAGGTGATGGTTTTAATCTGAGTGTCACCTGCCGTGGTCCAGGGGGCACAGTGTGCACTCTCAGTTCAGTCTAGGCCCAATCACAGCGCAGCGCTCCAGACCAGGGTGGGCTTCTCTCTGGAGACGCTGCTGTGATGTGGTTTTACAACCCACAGTGTTATCATTACCTCATTAAATCATCACACGATAATAATCTCTCCGTTACCGCATCTTCCCCCTCCTCTGTCTACCTTTCTCTCTCTTACTCTCCCCGTCTTTCTCTCCAACTCCTTCTTTCTTTCTCGTGTGCTCTCTATCCCCCTTTTCTCTGTCTCACTCACTCTCATGCTCCTTCTCTCTCTCCCTCTCTTTCATTCTTTCTTCCTCTGTTCCTTTATCTCTTGTTTTCTTTCCTTCCTTTATCACATATCTCTATCTGTCTTGTGTTTTACACTTTCATTCTCTCTGTGTGTGTGTCTCCATCCCTTTCTCTCTCTCACACACACACACACACAAACACGCTCTTGGCACGATCCAGACAGACGCCCAAACCGCAGCCCAATCGAGTGCCTGACAATCATGTTCTATCAGACCCTGTAATTTTCTTTAATCGTGGCTATAAAAAGCGCCGTCGACTTTAAAAGGCCTTAACTTCACCCTGAGCTCCAGGCCGCAGCAGCTGGGGCACTTCAACCTCTCTCTCTCTCTCTCTCTCTCTCTCTCTCTCTCTCTCTCTCTCTCTCTCTCTAATGGGGGTGTGGTCTGGGGGGCTCCTGCTAAATTCCTCTCTGTAACTGACCTTAATAAATGATTATAGTCTGAGCTTCCTCTCGCGGACAGGTTTGTTTATATTTCAGTGACTCTGACATGCCCCCAGTGCTGACACAAGTGCTCCATTCCACTCCCATAGTTTGTATGAGCTCTGGAGAAGCCACCATTCTCAAAGCCAACAGTCAGCTGGAGGAGTATACAGCCCCAGCACTGGGCTGTGGAGCAGAGGAACTGCGTTCTCTGGAGTGAGGCACTCCATTCAAGACTGTTGGGATGAGCTGGAGTGGTTCCAGCATTAACTTTCAGAACTCATTCAACATCAACTCCCAACCTCAGCACAGCAACAAATGCTTTAGCCGCCTTTCTCTACCAGGATGCTGCTGCACCCTGGTGCCATCTGGTTTCATCAGGAGTGCCATCAAAAATATTCCGAAATAAATCACTTTATCATGAAAATGCAGCTACGGTGATAGAAGAGTGACGAGGACAGAAATAAATATAAATATATAAAGAATGAAGTCTGAACATTTAAAAAAATAAAGTCAGAGTATCTATAGAATACTGCCTCAATATTTAAAGAATGAAGTCAAAATATTTAGAGAATAAAGACAAGGAAATATAAATAATAAAGTCTGAATATTTAGAGAATAAAGTCTGAATATTTAGAGAATAAAGTCTGAATATTTAAAAAATAAAGTCTGAATATTTAGAGAATAAAGTCTGAATATTTAAAAAAATAAAGTCTGAATATTTAGAGAATAAAGTCTGAATATTTAGAGAATAAAGTCTGAATATTTAAAAAATAAAGTCTGAATATTTAAAGAATAAATTAAGAATATTAAAAAAATAAAGTCTGAGTATTTAAAGAATAAATTTAGAATATTTAAAAAATAAAGTCTGAATATTTTAAGAATAAAGTCAGAATATTTAAAAAATAAAGTCAGAATATTTAAAGAATAAATTCTGAATATTTAGAAAAAAATAAAGTCAGAATAATTAGGGAATAAAGTCTGAATATTTAAAAAGATAATAAAGTCAGAATATTTAGGGAATGAACAACTCCTGCTCTCTCTTTGTGGGGTGAGACAGTGGGATTGCATTGTGTGTGTGTGTGTGTGTGTTAGGTATTTTTTTATTTGAGATGAGGTGACTTCAGGTTTAATATATTCTTGACATGGGGAGACAATCTATAGCAGGAAATCTCTTATTTAGATTTAAGGCACTCCATGGAACTGGCTTGTAACTCACTCTCTCACTCACTCAGTCACTCACTCACACTTTCACGTTTGTTGGAGGCAGGAGGTGTGGACTTCACTAATCATGAGAACTGTGAAGAACAAGGTATAAGAGAGAAGACGACCTGAACAGAGCAGAGACATGGGGACAGAAGACAGGACCCCGAACAGAGCAGAGACATGAGGACAGAAGACAGGACTGAAATCCTCTGCCGTGACCCATGACTCCACCTTCCAGGATTGCTGTTACACCTCCCCGAAGGAGCAAGACTTGGCCTGGGCCATAATTCTACACAGCAGCTGCTCTTTAAAGCGACGTCTGGGTCTCTCTGGTGGTACCTACGTTCCCCTGAGGCTGGACAGATGACAAAGCAGTGAAAAACCTGCAGTGCGTCATTGTGTTCAAATGGAGCGGCATGGGAACCGTAGCTCTGACTGTGGGCTGCTTTTCCGTCGTCCCTGTGGCCAGCGCACTGTAATTTACAGAGTGACCCCGAACTCTGCAGGGTGTAGCTGCGCAGCCCGGGACACACGTAGTTTAGCGCACCATCCATTTAGGTCCAGATTCGGGACAGAGATTACAGACGACATCACAGACGGTCGAAACTGCAATCGGAGCGAAGGCACTGTAGCCATGTGAACTGGGTCAGGAGTCGCGGGCTACCAGTCTGGAGCAGATACACATGATTCACTACATGCTCTAAGGTTCATAAACACCTATCTCAAGTTGTACACACACACACCATATACTTCCCAATCCAGTGATCAACTTTGAGCTAGAGAAGCAGCTTCACACGAGCCTATGGTCACCATGCCCAATGCCAAATGTCAGCCAGTCTGAGTCTGTCCAAGGAGTGAGGACGCACAGTGCAGTGAGATCAGAGTGAGGAAATGTCTCAGCAGATGGGTAATCAGAAGCAGATTGAGGGGAGAAAACATTAAAACACTGGGACTAGCCTGTTCAGCCACGCTGTGCATTGGAGGTGATTAGAGGCTCGCTGCGCTGTGGCTATGGGCGGACCACCGTTCTGAACCCAAGCCCATCAGGCCTCTGTGTGATCACATTGTCCTTTTTTTGGAACAAGTAAAGAAACATAGAAAGAACTACACTGCACATTAGATTTGGTATTTGTTTAATGTCTAACCTCATACACCACAGCTGTCCAGAGATGCACATCCACGAGTGGCATTCCCTTTAAGCTTGTGGGGCTATTTAAGCTCTGACTGAAAACTGAGGGATAATAGTGGGGCTCTGAAATCGACAGCATTTATACCTTCAACCGTTAGTAATTACACCACAGATACGTCCCTTCTTTTCCACGTGCGCTTTTTGAAAGGAAAAGTCTTAGATTAAAAGGTGCAAACGCGCCACATTGAGGCCCAGCTCAACTAGAAACACTGGACTGTAATTTTCAGAGCGAAAATAACCCTCTCTAAGCACACGCCATGGTTTCTTTCCGCAGGTATTCTTAGACGCCAGCGCACAGTGCCCATTCGAGCTGGACGCACGGCCCATTTGGAGGCCTTTGAGCTAAAGGGACAAAAAGGTTCAGTTATGAAGCTGCTAGAAGTATTTCTTAGTGGTTTTCAAACTCTGCTCCTTCGTACTGCCAGTGTACTGCTGTGATCACAATGTCCTCAGAGCTCAACACACTTGAAGGAGAACATGAATTACCAGCACTAAAATGACTACCTCAAATACTAACCCCTACTGTCGCTGTCTTTAAAAAAAATGACGCGTCTGCAAAATTGAAAAAGGAAGAAAGTCAACATAATTTCAGTGAAAGTCAACACAAAAGGGTTTTTATTCCAAGTGATTTTGGAGTATTTCTACTGGTCCATTCTTCATGAAGTTTTCAAAGTGCTCTGTTTAAATGATGTTGTACACAAAAAAATCCACATTAGTTTTATATTCTGATTTGTATGTATGAATGTTTGCTGTTTGTGCTTCATGTCTCTGTTTCTTAGCCTTACTTTGTGTTTAGCCTTGTTCAGTGTTTAGTGTTTAGCCTTGTTCAGTGTTTAGTGTTTAGCCTTGTTCTGTGTAGTGTTTAGCCTTGTTCAGTGTTTAGCCTTGTTTAGTGTTAAGCCTTGTTTAGTGTTAAGCCTTGTTTAGTGTTTAGCCTTGTTCAGTGTTTAGTGTTTAGCCTTCTTCAGTGTTAAATGTTTAGCCTTGTTCTGTGTAGTGTTTAGCCTTGTTCAGTGTTTAGCCTTGTTCAGTGTTTAGCCTTGTTTAGTGTTAAGCCTTGTTTAGTGTTAAGCCTTGTTTAGTGTTTAGCCTTGTTCAGTGTTTAGCATTGTTTAGTGTTAAGCCTTGTTTAATGTTTAGCATTGTTTAGTGTTTAGCCTTGTTCAGTGTTTAGTGTTTAGCCTTGTTCAGTGTTTAGTATTTAGCCTTGTTCAGTGTTTAGCATTGTTTAGTGTTTAGCCTTGTTCAGTGTTTAGCCTTGTTCAGTGTTTAGCATTGTTTAGTGTTTAGCATTGTTTAGTGCGTAGTGTTTAGCCTTGTTTAGTGTTTAGCCTTTGTAATTAGCTCCCTAGTCTTTGTATTTAGCTCTCTAACCTTTTTACTTATCTCCATAGTCTTTGTGTTATAGTTTACTGCCTTATATTAAAATCTCCAACACTTACCTCCATCCATTCTCCTTGTACCTTGTACTTCTGGCCTCAACTCCTCCCCCCAACCGTCACAGCATTGTGACAACATACATTTACTTATAATCTGCTCTCTGATTGGCTGAGGGGCCACTGAGGCTCTAACTTATGACCTCCTGGTGATTTATTTTAATTTGAGAAACAATTTTTCAGTCTGGCAATAGCACTTAAAAAAAATACAAAGTGTGAGTCCCCTGTAGGGCTTCCTGGCTGCTCTTTAGGGGTCCACAGCCCCTCGTTTTAAACACAGGGTCTCATACAATTGTTCTCAGGAGTCATTTAATATGGGTCCGTCCTATATCTGGACAACAGAGTTCCTGTGGTCAAACCTAATGCAAGGTTAAGTTTACAGCGAAAGATACACACTTCTAATAAAGAGGTACCTGTAATAATTCTAAAGAGAATATATATCTACATAAATATGACAGTAAGGACAGCAATTACTTATCATACACATACAGACATACAGACAGACACACACACATGCAACGCTACTGAAATAACCGTCTCTCGCTCCAGGCCGCATGCCTCAGTGCTCGGCTGAGGGCTGTTGGATTTAGAGTCTATATTCTTAGTGCTCTAATACAGGCTTGTTGTTTGTGAAGCCTATCTGAGATGATGCCACATATCATTTAAACCACAGTGTTTGTGTGTGGAGAAGGAAGAGGAAGAGGAGGAGGAGATCTCAGTAGCTCTGAGATCCCTCTGTTCCTCCCTACACCTCGTCCTCAAAGCCCCACCAAGGCATGACACCACAAAAATGTCTCTGCTTCTGTAGCAAAGCACCGAGATACTGAAAAACGGATAGAGTTCCAATGGCATTTCAAACCCCCACTGTCAGTGCTGCACTGTGAATAGTCCACCAACCAAACAACATCCAGCCGTGGACAGAGAGAGGACACAGGGTTTTAAAACTTCAGGACCAACTGCTGTGTCTGATCCAGTTGTACCAGCACAACACACACTAACACACTACCATGTCAGTGTCAGTGCAGAGGTGAGAATGATCCACCACCCACATCATACCTGCTCTGTGGGGTCTTGTGGGGGTCCTTAGCAACATATGGACTATGGTTGTAGAACTACAAGTAGAAACGAGGAGGTGGCTATAATGTTACGGCTGTTTGCTGCATATAGTGTGTGTAGACTCCATGAAAAAAGCACTTACTTTCACAGAGTCGTCTCCTGAGCCGGCCTCTGATTCTGTCAATGGCATTGAAATCGGTCACATGGAAGACATGGGCACTCTTGGGTTCGGCGGCGATCTCGTCCAGCTCCTCCCTCAGCGCCTCCCCGATGCCCACGGCGAACATCCTGATCCCAGCCTTGGCTGCAGCCAGGGATGGCTCCAGAACGTAATCCTGACTCCTGCCGTCCGTCAGCAAGATTGCCACCTTCTGGATGCCCCTGGCGGCCGGCCGAGCCCCTGCCGGCACGGTGAAGATGTTCTTGTTGGTGTAGCTGATGGCATCTCCTGTCTTGGTGTTTCCCCCTAGGTATCGGATGTTCTTGGCCGCCTTCTTGACCTCCTCCAGGGATTTGTACCTGGCCAGATTGAACTCGGTTGTGGGACGGTCACTATAGCGCACCACGGCCACTCGAGTCTTATCCTCACCCACGTCGAAGGACTCCACCAGGTTGGCCACCCACTGACGGATCTTCTCAAAGTTATCCTTGCCCACGCTGGATGACGTGTCCAGGATGAACACGAGGTCATAGTGGACATTCTTGCAACCTGGGAAAGAAGACAGGGTTTATAGCACAAGTGGACTGGGACTAAGACATACTGGTGTGTGACAAAGTTTTATGAGGGTCCCTGAGCTTCCTCTGAGAATTAGTGGGAATGGTGTGAAGGTGATTAATGGGGCAAACAATGCTGTAACTAGCTGCTTGTGCATGGACACAATCAAAAATTCTATAATTTAGTGGTCAACATTACAAACTACATCTGACTATAAGACTCCCCTGGTGAGGTCACTTCCAGTCTAGAGGAACACGGAGGCCTTGCCCTTAAGCAAGGGAATACCTCACACTATGCAGATCCCAAATGCACAATCGCAATTTGATGGTTGTCTCTTGAGTTTGTGAGTTCCACAGGGTGCCTGGCATTCCCTCGCTTAAGGGCAAGGCCACCCTGTTCCTCCAGGCTGGACTTCTCCCTTGCCACAGGCCTGGCTTGAGTCTCAGAGTTTTTGGAGTCTTTAATCAAGGCCAATCTTTTTCAAACTTAGACAGCTCGCCATGCTTGCTGGAGAGCACTAAAACACAAACTGCCATCTAAACAGAGGCAATTATACACCTTTTCTCCGACAATAAAGCCTTCACACACTGAAAACATAACTAAACTAATGTGTTCTGCACCTAATGGGACACTTTGGAAGGTGAAAATGTGACATTATAGAATTCGCCCTCTATTAGAGTTTTCAAACATTTTCAAACATTTGCTGAGTGACTAACCTAATTTGTCTTTGGCATTGACATAGACACAACCAGCCACACACACACACACACACACATCTGCTTTCACCGATAAAACAGTAATTATCAATCATAACTAATTGGTGGAATTAAGTGTGTTGCAAACTGAATCAGTAATTGACTGGCCCACTCGTGTAATAGCCCCCTGTCATTAAAGTGTCAGGTTTAATGAACCTTTACCAGTGTATAGTCCTCTTGCCTAATGGTATGTCAACAGCAGAGCATGATTTGTATACACTGTTGACTGCCATTCAAGGTCAGGACCAGAGAGATGCTGAACCTGCAGTGTCATCTCGGGTTTTCTATCTACCTTTGCTAAAAAGAAGTACCAAATAACAGGGCATGATACTATGACAGGACAGCACAAATATAGAAGCTGTATATGCAGAAAAATGTGTGTCTCCCTATCTTGGGCGAGCAAGTGTCCACAAACCTTTGGCCATGTCATGTAGGACTGCATTTAGCCTAGTTCCAGACTAAACTGCAATTTCACTGGTGAAGATTAGACTGCAACTCATCAAACATTGTGCAACTGACTGGACTAGAATTTAGAACAGTCTTCTAGCCTGATAGTATGCTCCTGGAGATCTTACCTGCCCTCTGGCCATCAACTCCACTGCTGTACAATGTCAGGACCAGGATGGTGAGGACCAGTGAGATCCTGAACCCAACCCTCTCCATCTCAGCTGCTGCTTTAATCCTCTTCTGTTCACGTCAAGACGATATGATCATCAAACCTGTGACACAAGAATGGAGATGAATGCGATATTTAGAGCTAGTATGCAAAAGCAACACCTTCCCCACAACTTAGGATACCATGGCAACCCACCCAGTTTACAATAATTACCTCCAAGTCACACTTTAGTAACCACCCGGGATACCATAGCTATTATGTATCGATGCTCTAGTTACCACCCAGTTTACCATAGATACCACCTAGTAACACACTAGTAACCACCTGGGATACCATAGCTATCACTTATCTATACACTTGTAACCACCCAGTTTACCATAGGTACCACCTAGTAATGCTCTTCCTGGGATACAATAGATATCACTTGTCAGGGCTCTAGTAATCACTCAGTTTACCATTGATACCACATATTAACACACTAGTAACCACCCAGTTTACCATAGGTACCACCTAGTAATGCTCTAGTAATCAACCAGTTTACCATAGATACCTCCAATTAACACGCTAGTAACCACCTGGGATACCATAGGTACCACCTAGTAACGCTCTTCCTGAAATAGTTATCATTTATCAGTGCTCTAGTAATCACCATAGATACCAAAACAAATACCTAGCAATAACCAAGAAATCACCTAAAGACATCATATCCATAACTATGGATGTCTTAGCTACTACATAGCAAAACCCTAGCTACCGATATGGATTTCATAGCAACCCCCTAGCAACAATCATGACATCATATAACAACAACCTAGGATATCATAGCAACCACATTGCAAAACCCTAGCAACCACTTTAGATAACACCTAGTAACAACCATGAAATCACATAACATCATCTGGGCTACCAAAGCAACGACATATAACAGTCTAACAATACCTAGCAACAGACTCTCTGTTTTCATGAAAGGTGTATGGAGGTGTCATGCCCACAGTAAAGGGCCCCCTAAAATAAAAATTAAGTGAATCTATAATAAAACAGTGTCTATTTTCATATCCTGATATTCTTTCTCATTGTTCACTAATTCTGTGATGCTTGTTGGTTTTATTTTTAGAATAAAAAGTCAACATTAGTGTCAGATAAGAAATGCATCATCATGGAGTTTCATCTGATGACGGAGCCCTGGATGAGACCACACCCCTGTCCACCCACAGCAGGAGTGTGTCTCCAGCTTATATGAGCATAATCGTCATGTGCTTCTGTTTGTTTGTTTGTTTGTTTCTTGTAGAGAGTATAATGCAAAATAAAAGTCCTGGACAAATGGGCTTGACTGGAGCCGAGTATTGTACAGAGAGGCTGGGTTTGTTTACATACTGACCAGTTTGTTTCACTTGAGGCAGGGCCCCATGGTCTCTAAAATGAGCAGAGGTGATTTAAAATGGGGGTCTAATTTGTATAAAATAAAAGTCCTTCAAAAGTGCCTCAAAATAGAATAAAGTAACAGAACTAAGTTTTGAGCAGTAACTCATTCCTCCGTTGACAGAAGCTGAGGAGGTCTCTGACTCACTGCACTCCCTCTGTGTGTGAGTGTGTGTTAGTGTGTGTGTGTGTGTGATGGATGTTTTTCTGGAAGTAGCATTGTGATTTAGCGAAGGAGACCGGGCCTCGGGAGCACAGTGCTGCTGGAAACAGCTTTAGCAGGAAACACTGAATTATGGACCACAGCGCAGTGATGATGTGGCAAGCCCTTCACGTCCTCATCCAACAAACAACAACGGCTAGTGGGAGGTTTGCTAGCGCCCAGGTGCTAGCGTGAGTGAGGGATCTCCAGATTAAAGAAGCAACCGGACAATTTTATCAACAACAAGTAGCTGCCAATAAGTCTGAGGGTTATTTTTACATTGTGGAGCAAATATGAGATGAAAAACCTAATCACATTATAGGAGCTGGTTTATATTTATTTAATTTATTAATTTATTTAATTTGATTTTGTTAGCGGGCATGTGTTGTACCTCAATTGAATCTCAGTTCATGGACTTAAATATTTAATACATAGAATTTTCAAATGGTAAACATGCTTTTAGTGTCGTTGTACTTTTACTTTCACTGTGAGTGTTGATGGACTACACCCCGCCGTTAGTCATTAGTTATTCGCTATGTTTTCTTGATCTTATTCCACACAAACATGTCGTCTCTGAAAGCCTTGGAGCAGGAGCCGTGGCTCACAACCTGGTGACCCTCTGAAGTGCACGGTCACTACAAGTACCTTCTGTCTTTTCCTAGAACTCAGCACAACCGAGGTAAGAAGTAACGCTAACCAGAGCTGAGAATGATCCTCCACCAAGTATGCAGAGCAACAGGTGGACTACAGTCTGTAATTGTAGAACTACAAAGTGCTCCTGTGTGGTCAGTGGAGCTGGATGTACACTGCATGATCACTTCCCTTCACATGGATGGGATGTTCTTTATGGCAGTGGCCAGAGAAATGGGGGAATGGAGGAACGGTGCTTTCTCCTCCCTCAACATCCACATTCTTGGTAAATTGACTTAACCCCAGCCACCCTCTGGGGGCTGTGGCTGGCTGCCCACTGCTCTGGGGGCATGTGTTTACTGGAGTGTGTGTGTTTACTACAAGCGATGTGTTAAATATGAAAGGCCACTCTCCAGTCCTCAGTGTAATATGTCAGATCCGTGTTGTTACTGGTTGGCTCTCTGCCTACCTCTAAACGCCATGCCAACATAGCAGACGTTTGATTGGTCCTTCTGCCTGTCAGTCAAATTACTGTTCCTGCAGCAGTAGGCGGTTCTTGGCCACATTAAGTGACTAAAGGTACCAGACTCTCCCTAGTCTCTGTGAGACCAGTGTGACATTTTTTTTTTTTCATATTTAAAATTAATAGCATTTAAAATAATCACGGAAAACGATCTAGAATGAATTACGTGAACGGGAAAAACAAATCTCTCTTTTTGTGATCATGTAAGAAGCACTGAATCTCAATGTTTGTACAGGTCTACACCCAATCCTGTTTTCCCTGGGTCTAAAAGTGCTCCAGAACAGTGACTGTGTAACAGACTCGGCCCGTATATAGTGCTCCAACAACAACAAGGTCTACACAACCAGTACCTATACGATGAAAAAGAGAACTCCAGATGTTCCAAACATCTCTATGTTATGATTCATAGTTATTTTATGATCACTGTGTGAGCTCCCTTCCTCTGGTGGCACTGTTTCACTAAATACACTCCAACAAACGTTATGAACCTAAAGAAGAGCTACAGAAACAGCTGTTATTTTTTAGCACAGAACACCAGGTTTACAGTCAGGTTTATGGTTAAGAGTTAGGGCTAGGATTAGGTTTAGGGTTGTGTCTAGAGTTATATTTATACAGAACGACCATATATTTGTTTTGTTTTTTAAATTAAAAAGGAGGACACTTGGGGCAGGATGGTGGCATGGGGCAGACTAACAGCTGGGTGGGGTGTGTGGGGTGCTATGTGGTCATTCTAATATGTGGTGGCACCATGGAAACGTGTAACAGACAATTAAAAAGATGCTCTTTAATAAGAGCTACCACTAACAAATGCCGTTCTGAGAGAATAATAACAAATAAACTCTTACAAATTATTTCAGAATAGTTCAGCTCATCAGTTCCTGACAGTTTATGATCACTGAGTGTTTGTTATTTCCTGTTCCTCCTCACTGATGTGTCTCCTGTGCTGCATTCCGTCCCTGTCATGGGTGTTGAGACTGTTGAGCCATGTGCTAGTGTTTTGGTTCGGTTCAGCCGCACCTACACACCTGTGAGTCCCACTCATCATGTGACCGAAGCTCACAGGTGTGCACTTTTAGCCAGTAGGCTTACGATCTATACTCCCTGGTCTAGTCTGGAAGATTGTTCAGCCTTGTATCGTGTTTTTTAATTGTAAACGATGCTAAATTATCCTGTGTAATTGATCCTAACACCTTTTCCTCAGGTTTCAAGGACATTAAATGGGTTCAAAGCACATACCTCAAGGGCTTAAGGCAAGAATTGTGTCATAGGAAAGATTGCAGACTGCAAAAGCTGAATCCCAGCCGTTCTAAATGATTTATCAATAACAATGCCTGTCGGACACTTATTTTTAGGTCTGAGAAAGAGGTCATGTCACTGGAACAGAGGACGTATGGTCCCTAGTTAAAATTTAGGTTTAGGGGTTAAGTGTTAGCCATAGCATTAACCAAGCACACAATTCTGCCGTTTCTACTCTTTTAGAAGTTAGATTTAGGTTCCTGGTAAAGTTTGGGGTCAAGGTTAAGGTTAAGACTAGGTTTAGTGTTTTGTTAAGGGTTAGGTTTAATTTTTTCACAAGTTCCCAACTTAAAAAAGTGGAATATTAAGTCTGACCTGTTAATTATATAAAATATTCATACTTCAATTATAGGGTGTCACGGTGGTGCAGCAGGTTAATGTCGCAGTCACACAGCTGTCTGTGAGGAGTGTGGTGTGTTCTCCCTGTGTCTGCGTGGGTTTCCTCCGGGTGACTGTCTGTGAGGAGTGTGGTGTGTTCTCCCCGTGACCGTGGGGTTTCCTCCAGGTGCTCCGGTTTCCTCCCACACTCCAAAAACACATGTTAGTAGGTGGATTGGTGACTCAAAAGTGTCTGTAGGTGTGAATGAATGTGTGTGTCGCTCTGTGAAAGACTGGCACCCCCTCCAGGGTTTGTTCTGGGTAGGCTCCGGAAAGAATATATTAAAATAATATGTAAATAAGATAAAAGTATAGCTCAACACCATGTGTCTGAGAATATATGGAGCTGGGAAGAAGAAACCAGCAATCAGAAAAGCAAATAAACACAAAAGAACATTCAAACAAAAATTATACTGATGTCAGTGGGGTTGGGGGGGGGGGGGGTACCAGTGGTCAGCTTGTACTACCACAGATCCTGCCCCTCTAACTCAAAGTAACTCAGAACTCACAACCTTATTCTCAAAGGAAACACCTCCCGTGCTTCAGACCCCAAACAACAGAATGTGAAGCTCATAAAGCATTAATTTGGTTTATATGTCAACTTTGAATGGTAATTCTGAGGTGCAGAGTTTGAGGACTCCCTCCGAGTCCTGGGGGATTGTTGTGGGATATCAAAATCTGACCAGTGGTGCCCCTTATGACAGATATAAGACAATACAACCAACCTCTAAAGCTGAACTTTTAGAGGGTGTCTACTGAAATGTGTGGACGCTGTAATGGAGGTGAAGGGTGGATATGGTACTCAACTTAATGGCTGTTTATTCTTAAAATGAGACTGACTTTCCCCAGCACTGTATAATGAGTACATAAGAATACAGTCTATAACCACACCTCTTACAATGAGGTTCCTCAAGGGTTCTTCACCCAATCCAAGAACTAAAAACAGGCAGCTACAGACCACCACTGTGTCCTTGAGGTGGACACACATACAGGATCTTACAAGGTCCAGCCACCAGCCCACTGTAACAATGCAGACCTGTAATGTATAGGTTCTACTACTATTGGTCTCCATAGAAAGCCTGGGCATGGGATTCTGTGGAGCAACTACCCATGAGCCAAAGGTGGCCATGCTCAGTGACAAAAATTAGCAGTAGGGGGCAAAAATCCAGACTCTGGAGTGGCTGAATGCCACCAAATCCTCACCGCAAATAATAAAATGCAAAAAAATGAAATGTAGGAAATCAGATTTAAAGATTTCTTCCACTGTGGGTGTATTTCCAGACCGGATCTCTCGGCTAAGCCACTGGAGACCCTGCCGGGGGCCAAACCCGAGGGCCACAGTCCAGAGGCCCTCAATAGGATAGGCCTGGGAGCGAAGGGCAAATGAACAAACCAGACCCTGGCCTCTATCACAGCCTCAGATGGAGAAAACAGCCTCCTCTTGGCCAGGAGCGTGCCAGAAAATGAAAGACAGTGAGAAACTGCGGCCGGAGGATCATTTAGATGATGTCCACAACGGCTACAAGGCATGGCACCCTTTGACCACGGGGTGTTACATTGTCCAAGGAAGGTCAGAAAGTGAAAATGGACGGGCATTGCATGAAGAAATACATCAGTTCTTACCTGTCAGTCTTCAGGGGAGAACCTGCAGTCCTCAAAAGGCATAGAAACGAATACACACAGACACACACACACCTTCTATCCTGTCAAAATCAATACAGCATCCCAGGGTGAAGAACCTCTAGGTGTAAAAACAAGCCCGCTGAGCATACACACACACACCCCACACACACACACCACGCACACACATACACACACTGTCCCACAAGCAGTAATCCAGAGAACTGGGAGCTGGTGTGTAGTGAGAACAGTGTGTGGAAGTGTGTGTGAGGGTGAGAGCTTGACTCTGCTGGAAGTTGGGAGGGGGTGGGACCACTGTTGTAAGTGTTGGGTTTCAGTGGGGACGCGATGGTTGGGTCCTGCCCAAACGGACTTCAAACAAAACGGCCCTGACGGACGCTGCCAATTATAGATCCAGCCTTCTTGGATATTTCTGTCAACATCCACTTTCTCTCTCTTTTTCTTTTTCTTTCTCTCTCTCTCTCTCTCTCTGTGCATATACCTGTGTTGATCTTAAATGTGGCACACTTTTTTCAGTTTCCAACCACAAGGAAATTATCCAGAACCAGTTTACCTGAACTGACAATGAATAAACCTGCCCCAGTCCACCTTAACTAACCATGAGGCAAACCACCCAGAACCTGTCCCAGTCCACCTTAACTAACCACATAGTGAAACCACCCAGAACATGTCCCAGTCCACCTTAACTAACCACAGGGTGAAACCACCCAGAACCTGTCCCAGTCCACCTTAACTAACCACATAGTGAAACCACCCAGAACCTGTCCCAGTCCACCTTAACTAACCACATAGTGAAACCACCCAGAACATGTCCCAGTCCACCTTAACTAACCACAGGGTGAAACCACCCAGAACCTGCCCCAGTCTACCTTAAATAACCATGAGGCAAACCACCCAGAACATGTCCCAGTCCACCTTAACTAACCATGAGGCAAACCACCCAGAACAGGTCCCAGTCCACCTTAACTAACCATGAGGCAAACCACCCAGAACCTGTCCCAGTCCACCTTAACTAACCACATAGTGAAACCACCCAGAACATGTCCCAGTCCACCTTAACTAACCACAGGGTGAAACCACCCAGAACCTGCCCCAGTCCACCTTAACTAACCACATAGTGAAACCACCCAGAACATGTCCCAGTCCACCTTAACTAACCACAGGGTGAAACCACCCAGAACATGTCCCAGTCCACCTTAACTAACCACAGGGTGAAACCACCCAGAACCTGCCCCAGTCCACCTTAACTAACCACATAGTGAAACCACCCAGAACATGTCCCAGTCCACCTTAACTAACCACATAGTGAAACCACCCAGAACATGTCCCAGTCCACCTTAACTAACCACAGGGTGAAACCACCCAGAACCTGTCCCAGTCCACCTTAACTAACCACAGGGTGAAACCACCCAGAACCTGTCCCAGTCCACCTTAACTAACCAGAGATGAGATTTCACTGACATTAGGTCATAGATAGATAAAGTTATAGATAGACTCCTCCGGGGAGCACCTGGAGGAAACCCACGTGGACACAGGAAGCACACACCAAACTCCTCATAGACAGTCTCTATAAACCAGCACCACCTGTGTATAACACACAACCACCTGATTCACACATCATCTCCAGAGTGACCTGCTGCTTTATTCATGCCCTGTAGTGTTAGGAGTCCTGTAAACTATCCTTCACCTTCACACACGGTTCCCCCCAACATGGCTGCACACCTATGAAGTTCTCTTTCCGTCTCACAGCTGAGGAGACGTGCACGGCTCAGTCTGAATGACCAGGGAGGAATCGAGGGGATGATGACTATCCTCAGGACTCCAGGGAACCACAAGGTTTGGACTAGATCAGTTGATTATCTAAACCTCAGCAAAGTCAGACCTTTGATTTTCCCACGTTCTCTGATCCAGACAGAGGAGGTAACCGTGGCTGTGGACCTCCCCGTGGAGACGCTGGCCGACGGTGTGTCCTGCTTCCTGTGGCTCAGGTTCTTTGACTGTGAACCACAAGCCAGACTTCCTATGTGTACAGCTCTTTATAGTCCTTATCCACCCTCTCTCTCTCTCTCCCTCTCTCTCTGTGTGTCACACACACACACACACACACACACACACACACACACACAACCCCCTTGTTTCTCATTCTGTTTTTCTCTTCACTCGTGTATCTCTTCTTCCATCACCCTCTCAGGACTCTCTCTCTCTCTCTCATTCTCTCTCTCTCTCTCTCTCTCTCTCTCTCTCTCTCTGTGTTTTCTTTTACCTGCTTTATCTATTTGTAACTTAAGTGTTTTTACAGGCCTCTCTGTCTCTCTCTCTCTCACACACACACACACACACACACACTTGCTTGTTCTTGAACTGCAGCACATTCACAGGCCGCAGGAAACCGAATCTGCTCAGTCTATTTCCACTGGCCACCTTTTGTATTGGGGAGCGCAGAGGGTCGGGAGGTCGGTCTATGTTTAGTCCAGGGCAGTGTCCAGTCCTGAACAGACATCTGACAGGTCACAGCAGGTGGCGCTTTCATATTTAAGAGGAGCATTTTAGGAAAAGTCAGGTTTACACAATTTATTCCATTACTCTGTAGTATTATCTGACCGCAAAAAACGTGTTCGGTGTTACACAGGTCCTTCTTAAGGCTACAAACGTGTGTGTGTGTGTGTGTGTGTGTGTGTGGGTGGGTGGGTGCGTAAGAATGTCCTGTGAATACACTTTAAACTTCAGGTTAATAAAGCATGTAGAGTGTACTCCAGCAGCACTGCTGTGTCTGATCCACTCTCACCAGCGCAACACACACTGACACACCATCACCACGTCAGTGTTTATTTTACACCCCTTTGGTTGACACTTGTAGCCTTTAAATCTACTTTATGAACAAAGGTGCCTTCAATGATGGGATATAAACCAGCATTCATGACGTATCACATCTCTACTCCACTGTTTACATCAGCAGATCAGCTCAATACTGAGAGCATGTGGCTGTGGGGATCACTTCTGGCCGAAACACAGCACTGCTGACCCATGGTTGTGGCTGCTGACTCCATGAGAACCGAAATTAAGGGTTGGTTTAAAGATGCTCGTCTGGCCACTCGTCACCAAAGAGCTCTGGCCATTCCTGGCAAAGACGTGGCTGAGCTGACCGTGGAGGACTGGACGTGAGCCTGACGTGCAGATGTACACGGCCCTGATTTGGTGTCTGGAGCCGTCTGCCCAAGTCTGCGTGCCATGAACGAGTGGGACGAGGCCCAGAACTGAGCCAGAATCAGAGCCTGAAATGGCAGTCCATCACAGATCTACTGTGCCTAGAATACTGAGCATTTATATCACTCTGTGATACTCAGAGAGGAAGACAGACCACCAGGCCGGCGAATGACGTTGTAAGCTGTTTATTTAAATTGCAAGACCATTTTACTGACCGTTTAACACTAGCTGTAATGGGCTATTGAAGCGGGAAAAGGACACAGAGCTGCTGGGGGAGGGGGGGATAAAGGATAAGAGAAAAAGAATGAGTAAATGTTTAGGAGAAAATAATAGGAGTGATAGAGACAGAATAAAAACACGAGAGTGACAGACAGAGACAGTGCAGGACAGAACTCTTCAAATCTGGACCTTGGATTCGGGTTCCAGGACGGGATTTTAAAATGGCCGTTCGGTATGACACTACACATACATCCCCCAACCCCCTGTCCCAGTTCTTGCACTAAGCCCTATGGCCTTTCTTGAAGTGAACTTTCTGATGACGTTGTTGGAGGGAGTGGACAAAAGGGGTCTGAGGATTCAAGTGTTCAAGGGGCCGGAGCATTCAGAGCAGAATGGGACACACTCGCATTTTATAACGTTAAAAACGTCACTGGTAAAATGAAGTCAGTTCATGTCAGGTTCCGTCCCCGTCCACACGGAGCAAAATATTTTTAAAACAGAAGGTTTTTGTCTGCGTTTTTGCCTTCCGTCCGCATGAAAAGCGCATGTTAAGTCACTGAAAATCACGTTTTTTTGCTTCGGGAGAGGTACTATAGCCCCCTACTGGACTGACATGATAATGCAACCGTCTTTGTACTTGTCTGGACAAGGATATTTTCAAAAATGGATTTCTAAAAAAAAATTCTGGATCCGTGTGGACGAGCCTCAGAGGGTGGAACGCGGGTAATTCCATTCACTAAAGTATCGTCTAACATGGACTTAGGGGTCAAATAAAGCACAAAAGAAAGAACAAGGAAAAGTAGTGTTAAAGTGGTTAAAAACATAATTAACATTCTGATTGGCCAGTGATCTCTGGGGGATGTGCTGATTGGCTGGACATCTCAGCCCACCCTGACTGTCCAAATGTCTGTGTGGGATGAGCATGTAGTAACTGGTTGACAGTCCTCTTGTCTTGTGTTAACTGGCCAATGATCTTCTGAGGACATGTTGATTGGCCAGAGATGTCCTGGGGCTGTGCTGATTGGCCGGATATCTGCTCATGAGTACCCTTCTTGAAGAAAATGCAAGAACTGGGACACTCTATAGTCTTGAACACGTAAGTGGGCACGCACAAACGAGTAATGGGACATGGGTTATATGGTGCTTTTCCACTGCAAGAAACCATCAGCACCTGACTTTATTGTTGACATGTTGACGTGGCTGCCATCAAATTCTAACCGCAATGTTTTGATGGCTACTGTAATGAGAAACACAGTATTAACCCCTTGCTTCCAGAAGATATGATAGTAACTACACCCTGGCTTGTAGATTAGCATTCTGAGCATCACAACACGGGCTCCTGCACATGGCACAAAGCTGCTATCTCCCCATGGTTCCTGCAGCAGGTGGTCTCCACACCTCTGCTGGTTTGTCTCAGGGTCTTCTCACTGCTCCTGTGTCCAGGCCTTGTCTCATCAGCACCTAACCCTGCAGAGGAACCGGATTTACTCTGATCCTCCTCCAGCCTCTGAGCTCTCCTCAGCCTCGGACGCCTCCTAGATCCCCCCACCTGAAAACACACCCAGTCAAAACATGTACCCCAGGGGATGGACAGAACATTTGAGCTCTTAACCCTGTTTTTCAATGTTCAGGACTCCCACAGAGCAGGTATGATTTGAATGGTGGACCACTGATGTGGTGGGGGTGGTTAGTGTGTGTTGCGCTGGATCAGTCACAGCAGTTGCTGTTGGAGTTTTTAAACTGAGAACTGGATTGAGAATCATACGTGCTGGAGGGGTCTTGTGGGTGGTCTGAGCATTGAAGAACAGGGTGAAACAAATTATGAAGAAAAGTAGTGTTAAAATGGTTAAAAAATGTAATTAGTCCACCTCGTAACATTCTGATTGGCCAGTGATTTCTGGGGGATGTGCTGATTGGCTGGACATCTCAGCCCACCCTGACTGTCCAACTGTTTGTGGGGGATACGCTGATTGGCCAGAAATCTTCTCAGCGTGTAGTAACTGGTTGACAGTCTTCTTGCCTTGTGTTAACTGGCCAGTAACCTTCTGAGGACATACTGATTGGCCAGAGATGTCTTGGGACTGTGCTGATTGGCCGGATATCTGCTCAGCATGTGGTGATCGAACATGAGCAGATAGGCCTGTAGGAACAGGATGCTTCTCCTTATGACCCACCCCTTTCCCAGCTGACCTATCATCATCCTCCAGCTGGAGCTGACGGACAGGCAGCAGGAGGGCTCTTCCGGCTCTCCGCTGGTCTTTGTAAGGGTTGATGATGGTCGTAAGCGGAGGCCGAGTGGGTGTCTTGACTGCTCCATCTGTCCCACAGTTATTCACCCTTCTGAGACATGGCTTACAGGGCTCACCCCCTGCTGCCTCCAGCTTGCGGACAGAAGCCTTGGCCTCCTGCTGGACGCTTTGCATCTTCTGCTTGTGAGACTCCTTCACCTCTAGTGGGAGCTCCAGAGGAGCCAGCTTCAGAGGACGCCTGCAATGGAGAGGTTTAATGAGATTGAGAAAACAGGAAAACACAGGCATTTACAGTGTGTGATATTTCTCATTATAAGATGGTTAAGAACATACCCCCCCCCCCCAACAGGTCTTAATGAAACCTTAGTGACCTGCTTTGGTCAAAACACCACAAGGATCAAACCCCACAGCAGCATTCTCCCCCTGTCTAAACAGTCCTGTTCAAATATCTCTAAATGTATTCCTATAAAACCCCCTTAAAGGCAGCGCTGTGGGGAAGTGCAGTTCTCTCTGGTTTGTTTACATTCAGAAGCTCAGTGTATTTTAAGGTGGAACGGTGTGTTTGGGGAGAAAAAATAATATCGCATATGGAGTAGGAATAGAGCATCCTCATCTCTTTATAATTTTGAATGTTTGGAGGTCCATGAGCAGAGCAAGAGAGAGAGAGAGAGAGAGAGAGAGAGAGAGAAAGTCTAGCATGTCTGACTTGAGCTCTTTTTTTTTTGTAACATTTTAATGACATTGGAGCTTCATGAAAACACATTACATTGGTGTACACCACGCAAACAGACTGAGCAGCAAATGATGAGGAAACATCCTGAGAGTTCTTGGGAATTTTATAATAAGTGTTTCTCATTAAAATCTCATTAAAACTCTCATTAAAACGCTGCCTTTAAGTGTTGCATAAAACTCATTAACTGTCAGCGAGCGGCTCATTATCATTTAAAGGAACAGGTGCTGAAAGCGGGCGTTCTGAACAGGGCTGTTTAGACAGGGGGAGAACTCGGCTGTGGGGTTTGTTCCTTGTGATGTTTTGACCAAAGCAGGTCACTGACATTTCATTACGATCCAGAACTGTCCTATTCTGGAATATAGTTTTAGCTACTGAAATAAACCTGGGGGGTAAGTTCTCTGCCTCCCTCTGGATCTCAGAGCTGTCCTCGGCCGGAGGTGGAGCGGATGATGAAGAGCAGGAGGAGGATGACAGTGATGAAGGTGCTTTTACAGGAGCTGAGCACTGCGGGGCAGGTTGGGTGGGCAGATGGAGGGCAGGTGTGTGGGACAGTCGGTTGTGTTTGGAAAGTGGACGGACTCCTGAGTGGATCATCGCTGCTTTGGAGTGACACGTCAGCGAGAGCGGATCATCTGCGGCCAGCATGACCTGCACCTGAGAGGATTAATACACACACTCAACACACACTCATACACACTGTGTGGCCAAAAGTGTTTGGACACCTGCTCATCCAATGGCATTAATAGAGGGTTTGTGTCAGCTTTGATGACCTTATGGGAAGGTGGTTGGGAGGGTGCTACACTAGATGTTGAAACATTTCTATGGGGGTTTGATGGCATTCAGCCACAGGAGCATTAGTGAGAGCTAGACCTGACGTAGTTTGATTAGCTCTGGATCAACTCCAGTTTGTCAGGGACTCCTTCCCTCCACAGAACAGAACACAGTTCTATGTGTGTCTATACCTCCCCAGCTGATACTTGGCATTGAGCATGGGCGCTTTTAGCTCATGTGTAGCTGCTCCCAAGAATCCCATTTCATTTCATTCATTTTCTACAGAGGATAATCAAACTGTGTGCACACAATTGAACATCAGTTTCCACATTCAGCACAGTTTCCAAATTCAGGACTGTAGAAACAACACTACTAACATGTAACTTGTGGAGGTGTGTAGGAAACCTCCTCCCACCCTCTAGGCTCCACTAGACTTCAAAACATTCATTCATTCATCATCTGTAACCCTTACCCAGTTCACGGTGGGTCCAGAGCCTACTTGGAATCATTGGGCGCAAGGCAGGAATACACCCTGGAGGGGGCGCCAGTCCTTCACAGGGCAACACAGACATACACTCACACATTCACGGACACTTTTGAGTCACCAATCCACCTACCAACGTGTGTTTTTGGACTGTGGGAGGAAACCGGAGCACCTGGAGGAAACCAACGCAGACACAGGGAGAACACAGGGAGAACACACCACACTCCTCACAGACAGTCACCCGGAGGAAACCCACGCAGACACAGGGAGAACGCACCACACTCCTCACAGACAGTCACCCGGAGGAAACCCACGCAGACACGTGGAGAACACACCACACTCCTCACAGACAGTCACCCGGAGGAAACCCACGCAGACACGGGGAGAACACACCACACTCCTCACAGACAGTCACCCGGAGGAAACCCACGCAGACACAGGGAGAACACACCACACTCCTCACAGACAGTCACCCGGAGGAAACCCACGCAGACACAGGGAGAACACACCACACTCCTCACAGACAGTCACCCGGAGGAAACCCACGCAGACACGTGGAGAACACACCACACTCCTCACAGACAGTCACCCGGAGGAAACCCACGCAGACACGGGGAGAACACACCACACTCCTCACAGACAGTCACCCGGAGAAAACCCACGCAGACACAGAGAGAACACACCACACTCCTCACAGACAGTCACCCGGAGGAAACCCACGCAGACACGGGGAGAACACACCACACTCCTCACAGACATTCACCCGGAGGAAACCCACGCAGACACAGAGAGAACACACCACACTCCTCACAGACAGTCACCCGGAGGAAACCCACGCAGACACAGAGAGAACACACCACACTCCTCACAGACAGTCACCCGGAGGAAACCCACGCAGACACGGGGAGAACACACCACACTCCTCACAGACATTCACCCGGAGGAAACCCACGCAGACACAGGGAGAACACACCACACTCCTCACAGACAGTCACCCGGAGGAAACCCACGCAGACACGGGGAGAACACACCACACTCCTCACAGACAGTCACCCGGAGGAAACCCACGCAGACACAGAGAGAACACACCACACTCCTCACAGACAGTCACCCGGAGGAAACCCACGCAGACACGGGGAGAACACACCACACTCCTCACAGACATTCACCCGGAGGAAACCCACGCAGACACAGAGAGAACACACCACACTCCTCACAGACAGTCACCCGGAGGAAACCCACGCAGACACAGAGAGAACACACCACACTCCTCACAGACATTCACCCGGAGGAAACCCACGCAGACACAGAGAGAACACACCACGCTCCTCACAGACAGTCACCCGGAGGAAACCCACTCAGACACGGGGAGAACACACCACACTCCTCACAGACAGTCACCCGGAGGAAACCCACGCAGACACGTGGAGAACACACCACACTCCTCACAGACAGTCACCCGGAGGAAACCCACGCAGACACGGGGAGAACACA
>NC_089803.1:14004832-14057332 GCF_029633855.1 Hoplias malabaricus | reverse complement strand
GTCATAGCCCTTTAGGACCATGAACTAAAGCCAAGAGCCCCCTCACATTTGCTCCAGTTTTAATGGGAACCAAAGCTGCATCACTTCACAGAGCAGAACAACACCAGAACCAACCATAAAGGAGAGTCAGGGAACAGAGTCCATGGAGTTCAGCTCCAGAAAACACACAGGTGGAGTATTTTTTCAGATTTTATTCCCTTGCTGAAATCATAACTCTATTCTCTTTGTGGCTTTAGCTGGAGATATGGCTACAGACTATGAATTACCTCAGAATATGAAGAACCTCAGGCACGCCACCCCACCCTTCGCTGTTTTGCCAGTGCTGACATCCTTTGGCAGTTTTCCACAGGATATTCCCTACTCTGCTCGACTCTGCTCTTTTTCTTTTCCATTAGGCAAATCCGGTACCTGCTTCGTGGGACAGGGCACTTTTCCTGGTTCAAAGCGAGCAGAGTAGAAACTAAACTACGTGTAAATATTGCAAAGTGCTGATTGGACAGACGTCCAGCACAAACTCTCCATCTGTAAAAGCTACAGCAGGGATCACATTTGCTTTTATCTGACTCACAACGGCAGCTCATAAAAGGAACAAACTCTGATCTGTCTGAAATAATGACGGGGCTGTGTTCAGTCCCAAACAATAACAACAACAACAACAACAACATGCCGATACACCATGAGTAAACAACACTTAATGTTACCACTGCTGTTGTTGTGGTTTCCAAAGACCCCATTGTTCCCATTAGAGACATTCTGGCTAATGATGTCACCGGGTCCCAAGGGAGTAGAGCTGGCCATGTATAGTCGGTAGAGAAGGTAAGTAAACAACAGTTGTGTGCAGTGGACAGGAACAAGCCATGTCTCTCTGACTAGAGTGTCCATGTAATCTGCCTCATTAGGACTGACGTAAACAGCTGTCTATGTAGTCAATGGTAAAGCACTAATTGCTAGGTGAAGTGTGTAAGTGGCAGAGTAATACTTGAAGAGATTCAATCAGAGTGGCAATGTTGTGGGAATACTGTGGTGTATATATATATATATATATATATATATATATATATATATATATATACACACATATACACACCACAAGGCTCGTTAGGTGCTGCCTTAAAATTCGGCCAGATTAAGATACCCCAGTAGGCAGTGTTTTTAAAGTATCTAAGGATTGGGACAGCCTTTGTGTCGGGAGCATGCGCACTATGACGTAAAATGCTCTCTATGTAGACAGCTCACTCAGTTTTGGGACAGACCCACAGTGTCATTCCCACCATTACATCACGCCTAGAAAGTGTTGAAATGACATAAATGACTTTGGTAGACAACCACCGTGAAGACGTCACTTGGGCGTCAGGATAAAAATGTTCAAAGGACGTCCAAAATGAACCAGTGTACAAAAACCAAGAGGAAGACCCTGTGACCTCTGAAGACCTCCACAGCCCCCATGGGGTCATTGTCACCACTGTAGAGTTGTCAGTGGGAGTTGAGGCAGATCGGGACGCCTGCTCTTACCTCGGGAGAAACTGCCCTGACCCTTGAAAGCTCATCTGAGCGGACTGTCTGCAGTAGCCTGGGGCCTGGAGAGAGACCCCTACATCCATTGCACACAGGTGACAAACAGCTGGTGAGACCGCATGACCCAGAGCAATGCACGACCCTGCTATAACCACTGAGGTCATTCGTAGAGGACTCTGCTGAATGTGGACACTGCAGCCGGGAAAGTTGTCCCCTGAATCGGTTTTTAGGACACTTATGTCTTACAGCCACCAGACCTTCTGAAATGTAGGACATTTACACTGTGTCCTACCACAGTCATTGCCTCTGTTCCTCTGAGAAAGCAGTGCAGGATGGTAGATTGCTGTGAGGATTTGATGGCATTCAGCTGTAAGATCATTAATCGGGTCAGGCTCTGGTGTTGGATGATTAGGTCTGGATCACAAACACCACTCCCACTCATCCCAGTGGTTTCGGATGGAGATCCATCACTCCAGAGAACACAGTGCTGAGGGGACTTTATACCCTTCTAGCCCATGCTTGGCACTGAACGTGGCGACCTCAGCTTCATGTGCACCTGCTCCAGGGGTCTCTGAGATTATACCAGCTGTGTGCCCACTGTGGGTGCTGCTTAAAGTAGCGGGAGTGCCAGGTCAAGTAGTCAGCCTGGAATTCTGATGTGGAAAAGTAGATCCCAATCCTATGGAGGATGGATATTATTTACTCAGTGAAATGTTGTCAGTTCCAGACAACTACAGACACTTCAGCACTCTAGATCTGATGTATGACTGGACCTGCAAGAGATATGAGACTGTGAAACTGTTTTTTAAGCACTCCAAGGACATTTCATAGATTTCTATTCATCTCATGGAGAATTACACTTACCTTATTTACATAAGTACACTTACATAAGTACTACGAGCCCAACACTTAAAGCCGATTTGTGCTCAGTATATCAGTTGGGAGTCTACCACATACCGTGGTAGATGTGAGCGTTTATACTTTGTGTTGGTGTGTCTGCGTCACTGCAGTTACACCACCAAAACACCAGGGCTGAATCTCAAATATCACCCTCCACCCTATGTAGTGCACAGTGTAGCACAATGATATACACTAATGGTTTATATGTTCAAAATACATTGTTTGTCAAATAAACATTTATACTAGGCTTTAAACTTCAGCTCTTCCTGTCTAACATTTAGTGCACTGTCTGGGAACAATAAGAGAAGTGCAATATTTAGGGAGTAGTATGCAGTGGACAATTTACCAGGTTCAAACTGGCAACCTTCCGGTACCAAGCCCAGTCCTCTATCCATTATTCTTACTCTGACTTACCACTGACACTAGCACATGCCTGAACCCTTACTCTAACACTAACCCTAACCTTAAAATGTTAAAATGTACTGGTAACGACTCATTGAACTGAATTTACACTGACTATATTTATATTTTACAGAGGCATTAAGGGTGTTAGTTAAATCACTGTGAGCTTGTATTGGCATTGTAAGTTTCAGGCTTGTAAGATATGATCTATATGGAAAAGCAAGAAACTACATAAGACTGCCAGATCATCAGCCAAAACATTAAAGCCGCCTACTTGATTCTGTGTTCTCCACTGAACTGACCATGCAGGAGCACTCTGTCGCTCCAGGAGCAGTGGAACAGTGTCTTCTGAAGTAATGGAGTATCTTTTGAATGAACTGGAGTGTGATTGTGAACCACAGCTAATCGTCCAACTTAATGTGGCTGAATGCTGTCAAATACTCACAGGAATGTTGTCGCGTCTAGCTGTCACTTCAGGAAAGTGATAGAGGTGAACCAGGGTCAGGGGGTTATGACGTGTAATACACTGATGATGTCCACAGTGGAAATTAGCGGTGAATGCTAATGGCTGAGTCCAAGCTGTGTGTGGAGACAATGGACTCTTTTCTTTCTTTGGTGTTTTATCTGTTCTCTCCTTTGTTTGTTTGTTTGTTCATTTGTTTGTGGTTAGAACACAATGCTTTGATCCATTGAAGGCAGCCAGGAGACTTTCTGTTTAAACGACAAATTCTGCTACAAATACCATATAGTTCACTGTGGCATCTTCTCCAAGGAGTGGGAGAATAATACTTCTGTTGCTCTCTCTCTCTCTCTCACACACGTTTTATTTCCTCACTCTCCTTCTTTTTGTCCTCCTGACTGTTTGTTTCTCTCTCTCTCTCTCTCTCTCTCTCTCACACACACACACACACACACACACATTTCATTTCCTCACTCTCCTTCTTTTTGTCCTCCTGACTGTTTGTTTCTCTCTCTCTCTCTCTCTCTCTCTCTCTCTCACACACACATATTTTATTTCCTCACTGTCCTTCTTTTTGTCCTCCTGACTCTGTTTCTCTCTTATATTAATATCACTCTTTCTCTCTCCATCTATTCTCTCACTCTATCCCTCTTTCACTCTCACTCACTCACTCCTCTCCCTGTCTTTCTCACTCTCTGTCTATCTTCATTAATACTGGTATGATCACAGCTGTCAGGTGGTTAGAGAAAGAGAGAGAGAAAGAAGGAGAGAGGGAGGGAGAGGCAGAAGTGAGTGAGCGAGAGTTATATATAGAGAGAAGGGATAGAAAGAGGGCGAGGGGGAAAAAGATGGACAGAGGACGAGTGAATAGATGGAAAGAGAGAAAGGGAGGGAGAGCAGAGATAACTAGAGAGATATAGAGGGATAAATGGAGAGAGAGAGTGAGAGACAGTGAGGAGTGAGTGATTGAGGGACTGAGGGAAGAAATTAAGAGCGAATGAAAGAGGAGAAAAGACAGACAGAGACAAAATAAGAGAAATACAGACAAAATGGACAGAGAGAGAAAGAGAGAGAGAGAGAGAGAGAGAGAGAGAGAGAGAGAGAGAGAGAGAGAAAGAGAGGGAGAGAGAGAGGGAGAAAGTTAGTGCCCCCTCATGCTGCTCAGACACTCAGCTACGTGAGACGCTCGTTAGAGTTGGAGCAGCTCTGAGTTTGAGCTGTGGTTAAATTACAGGCTGAACCGAGCGCGGGGGCTCGAGCTGTGGGACCACCACTGCTCTTACGCTGTCCTTCTCTCCTCTCGGCTGACGGCTTAATTACGGAGGAGCAGTGGGGAGCTGAATAGCACCCGCCCCCTTCTTCCCCCTCCCCTACCCGAGTCGGGACACAGCTGGACGTGATGTCACTCTGGACGCTCGGGAGCTGGAGGCCGGAAACTGAAGCAGCTCATTCACCTATACTGGCTCCACCCACAAACCTTTAATCATAGCAACTGTTGCTAGGCAGGACAAACTTAATAGACAATTGGAAGGAATCCCACTCCATGACCTTGGCCAAATCTTTCTGGACACATGTAGCACCATGGACGTTATGTCTAACAGAGTGGACAGTGAGTGGACACAGGATGTAAAAACTCCAGCAGCAACTGCTGTATCTGATCCACTCGCACCTGTGCAGTGTATGGTCAGTGGAGCTGAGGGAATGGACAGTGAGTGTAGGAACAAGGTGGTCACTGTAATGTTTTCCCGGTCAGAAAGTGTGCTGTTGCTTTGCTGACCTACAGAGCCCCTCCCACCTCCTCCACAGGGGTCAGCTCTACTGAATTGGTTAAGGAGGCAGAGTTGGACGGTTGCTCTAACCTCGGGATGAAGTCATCTGGGAGCTTCTGGAGCTGGAGCCTGAAAAAGCCAGAGCTGGTGAATTCTGGCCGGGAGCCCACTCACCCACTCGGTGTCTGTTTTTGAGAAGCTGCAAACTGTGAGATAACAGCACACAGCCACCACGCATGGCCCTGAGCACCGCACGGCTGTTTTACACGGCTACCAAGATGCACACGAGTGTATCTGCACACAGAGCCCGACTCGCAGGGGAGCCAGAGAACGCAGCGCCAAAACCAAAGCATGTATAAAGTTTATCAGTTCAGTGAAGGACTGCCGTGAATCTGCTAGTAGTGGAGCCCCAAAATGAAACGCCTCCATAAATACAACAGGGGGTTTGTTATCATTTCATTCATTCATTCATTCATTCACCTATCTACTGCAGCAACTTCATCCACACACTCACCCAGTCACTCACACACTCACGCCTGTGTACAGTTTCACACACTCACCCAGTCACTCACACACTCACACCTGTGGACAGTTTCACACACTAACCCAGTCACTCACACACTCACACATGTGTACAGTTTCACACACTCACCCAGTCACTCACACGCTCACACCTGTGGACAGTTTCACACACTAACCCAGTCACTCACACACTCACACATGTGGACAGTTTCACACACTCACCCAGTCACTCACACGCTCACACCTGTGGACAGTTTCACACACTAACCCAGTCACTCACACACTCACGCCTGTGTACAGTTTCACACACTCACCCAGTCACTCACACGCTCACACCTGTGGACACACTCACCCAGTCACTCACACACTCACACCTGTGGACAGTTTCACACACTCACCCAGTCACTCACACACTCACACCTGTGGACAGTTTCACACACTCACCCAGTCACTCACACACTCACGCATGTGTACAGTTTCACACACTCACCCAGTCACTCACACACTCACGCCTGTGTACAGTTTCACACACTCACCCAATCACTCACACACTCACACCTGTGGACAGTTTCACACACTAACCCAGTCACTCACACACTCACACATGTGGACAGTTTCACACACTCACCCAGTCACTCACACGCTCACACCTGTGGACAGTTTCACACCCTAACCCTGTCACTCACACATGTGGACAGTTTCACACACTCACCCAGTCACTCACACACTCACACCTGTGGACAGTATCACGCAATCACCCAGTCACTCACACACTCACACCTGTGCACAGTTTCACACACTCACCCAGTCACTCACACACTCACACCTGTGCACAGTTTCACACACTCACCCAGTCACTCACACACTCACACCTGTGTACAGTTTCACACACTCACCCAGTCACTCACACACTCAAAACTGTGCACATTTTCACACACTCACCCAGTCACTCACACACTCACGCCTGTGTACAGTTTTACACACTCACCCAGTCACTCACACACTCACGCCTGTGTACAGTTTCACACATATCACCCATTCACTCACACACTCACACCTGTGGACAGTTTCACACACTCACCCAGTCACTCACACACTCACGCCTGTGTACAGTTTCACACACTCACCCAGTCACTCACACACTCACACCTGTGGACAGTTTCACACACTCACCCAGTCACTCACACACTCACACCTGTGGACAGTTTCACACACTAACCCAGTCACTCACACACTCATGCCTGTGTACAGTTTCACACACTCACCCAGTCACTCACACACTCACGCCTGTGTACAGTTTCACACACTCACCCAATCACTCACACACTCACACCTGTGGACAGTTTCACACACTAACCCAGTCACTCACACATGTGGACAGTTTCACACACTCACCCAGTCACTCACACGCTCACACCTGTGGACAGTTTCACACCCTCACCCTGTCACTCACACATGTGGACAGTTTCACACACTCACCCAGTCACTCACACATGTGGACAGTTTCACACACTAACCCAGTCACTCACACATGTGGACAGTTTCACACACTCACCCAGTCACTCACACACTCACACCTGTGGACAGTTTCACGCACTCACCCAGTCACTCACACACTCACACCTGTGGACAGTTTCACACACTCACCCAGTCACTCACACACTCACACCTGTGGACAGTTTCGCACACTCACCCAGTCACTCACACACTCACATGTGTGGACAGTGTCACACACTCACCCAGTCATTCACACACTCACACCTGTGGACACACTCACCCAGTCACTCACACACTCACACCTGTGGACAGTTTCACACACTCACCCAGTCACTCACACACTCACACCTGTGGACAGTTTCACACACTCACCCAGTCACTCACACACTCACGCATGTGTACAGTTTCACACACTCACCCAGTCACTCACACACTCACGCCTGTGTACAGTTTCACACACTCACCCAATCACTCACACACTCACACCTGTGGACAGTTTCACACACTAACCCAGTCACTCACACACTCACACATGTGGACAGTTTCACACACTCACCCAGTCACTCACACGCTCACACCTGTGGACAGTTTCACACCCTCACCCTGTCACTCACACATGTGGACAGTTTCACACACTCACCCAGTCACTCACACACTCACACCTGTGGACAGTTTCACGCACTCACCCAGTCACTCACACACTCACACCTGTGCACAGTTTCACAAACTCACCCAGTCACTCACACACTCACACCTGTGCACAGTTTCACACACTCACCCAGTCAGTCACACACTCACACCTGTGTACAGTTTCACACACTCACCCAGTCACTCACACACTCACAACTGTGCACAGTTTCACACACTCACCCAGTCACTCACACACTCACGCCTGTGTACAGTTTTACACACTCACCCAGTTACTCACACACTCACGCCTGTGTACAGTTTCACACATATTACCCATTCACTCACACACTCACACCTGTGGACAGTTTCACACACTCACCCAGTCACTCACACACTCACGCCTGTGTACAGTTTCACACACTCACCCAGTCACTCACACACTCACACCTGTGGACAGTTTCACACACTCACCCAGTCACTCACACACTCACACCTGTGGACAGTTTCACACACTAACCCAGTCACTCACACACTCATGCCTGTGTACAGTTTCACACACTCACCCAGTCACTCACACACTCACGCCTGTGTACAGTTTCACACACTCACCCAATCACTCACACCTGTGGACAGTTTCACACACTAACCCAGTCACTCACACATGTGGACAGTTTCACACACTCACCCAGTCACTCACACGCTCACACCTGTGGACAGTTTCACACCCTCACCCTGTCACTCACACATGTGGACAGTTTCACACACTCACCCAGTCACTCACACATGTGGACAGTTTCACACACTAACCCAGTCACTCACACATGTAGACAGTTTCACACACTCACCCAGTCACTCACACACTCACACCTGTGGACAGTTTCACGCACTCACCCAGTCACTCACACACTCACACCTGTGGACAGTTTCACACACTCACCCAGTCACTCACACACTCACACCTGTGGACAGTTTCGCACACTCACCCAGTCACTCACACACTCACATGTGTGGACAGTGTCACACACTCACCCAGTCACTCACACACTCACACCTGTGGATAGTTTCACACACTCACCCAGTCACTCACACGCTCACACCTGTGGACAGTTTCACACACTCACCCAGTCACTCACACACTCACACCTGTGAACGGTTTCACACACTCACCCAGTCACTCACACACTCACACCTGTGAACGGTTTCACACACTCACCCAGGCACTCACACACTCACACCTGTGGACAGTGTCACACACTCACCCAGTCACTCACACACTCACACCTGTGAACGGTTTCACACACTCACCCAGTCACTCACACTCTCACACCTGTGAACGGTTTCACACACTCACCCAGTCACTCACACACTCACACATGTGGACAGTTTCACACACTCACCCAGTCACTCACACACTCACACCTGTGGACAGTTTCACGCACTCACCCAGTCACTCACACACTCACACCTGTGGACAGTTTCACACACTCACCCAGTCACTCACACACTCACACCTGTGGACAGTTTCGCACACTCACCCAGTCACTCACACACTCACATGTGTGGACAGTGTCACACACTCACCCAGTCACTCACACACTCACACCTGTGGACAGTTTCACACACTCACCCAGTCACTCACACGCTCATACCTGTGGACAGTTTCACACACTCACCCAGTCACTCACACACTCACACCTGTGAACGGTTTCACACACTCACCCAGTCACTCACACACTCACACCTGTGAACGGTTTCACACACTCACCCAGTCACTCACACACTCACACCTGTGGACAGTGTCACACACTCACCCAGTCACTCACACACTCACACCTGTGGACAGTGTCACACACTCACCCAGACACTTCACACACTCTAAACACTTTGGTCTCTCACAGCCAGTGAAATGCAGTGAGGGGAAGGGCTAGTGAGGCACTGGAGAAATAGAAGCAGGTTTACAGACCTAAGCACCCCAACTTTAAATTCTCAGTAATGTGCTAGGATTAGGTAATGGTTTATTACATATATTTAATATCACATTCTTCACATTGCCGTGTGTAGCCTTTATTAAGTAGCCTTATTTTAACCTGTGTACTTCGGTGTGTCTTGGTGTGGTCTGTGTGTATGTTTTAAGCCTGATTTTAATTATAACTTGTTAGAAAAAAGTGAGATGGACCAACCAGTTAAATACCCTAAATGGCTCTGACCTGTATCTGTGTCGTTGACGGCCCTGTGGCCAGTATGTTTCTTATATTCACATCAACATTAATTATTATATGTATTGCATGGGCTTACTTTTGTTCATAAATTTAATATATTGCTGAGTAAGAGGAGATGGCTGCCTAGCGATACTGTTTTTCATCACCGTGTTATGAATAACAACAAGCCTAAATATATTTTACACATAAGTGAAGTAAATGACCTACACTAGGGAAAGCAATGGTTTACAAAGATCACATTTTTATTATTCATGCAGTCACAGGTGTCCTTCTGTGCGTGGTTATGTGATTGAGCAATCCGAGGGAAGGCAGACCTTTGTTTGTTTTAAATATGATTCACAATTCTTTTCATTTATTTATTTATTTATTGTTTTTGAGAATGTAACAGTGCCTCACCTGCCTCTCCTGCCTGCACGTCACTGCACACATCCAGTACACCTGTGTCTTTGATTGTGGGAGGAAACCCACCTAGACACAGAGAGAACACTCTTTTCAGGACACCAGCACATGCTCCACTTTGGCTCCACCCACTCCTCATCACGTACGCCAAGGCTGCAGCTGAGGTAGGGCAGCTCCTCATGAGAATGGAGATGTCATCCCACAGGTTAAAAATCGCTTAAATCTAAGTTGCGCCCTCTAGTGGACACACTGCTTAATGTCTATGCAGATGTACAGAATCTATGGGAATACTTTATGTGGGTTGTGAGAATTATGGATGCATTCATTTGGGAACGTAAAGGCAGCAGAAATGAGCTTTTAAAAACACACAGCAATAATGTGAGCTGCTCTCCCGCTCATATCTCGCACTCTGCTGTATTAGGATGGATGTACTGCTTATTGGAGCTGTCATAAAAACTCAATCAATGGCACTGGGATGCACATATCTTAGACTGGGGCCTAATGGAGGAATTAGCCCTCGCCTCATTGCTCCCTCTGTCAATTTGTTTCTCTGTGACAGCCTCAAACTTAACCACCAATCTCATCTCGCGCTTTCCCATTTTCTCAGAAGTCAGAGGCTGGTAATATTCCCTCAGGCTGCTGCCTTTGTTTCCATAAATAGGCAAACACACACACACACAGACACAGAGTGAGAGAGAGACACACATCTTTCACACAAACACATTGTCTCGCTGTCACAGAGGTTCATTTGGATTTCACACTCAACGCAAGGTAATTCTGAACCCGCCCTCCCCCCTTCCTTCATCTGAATATTAGACAGCCTCTCTCTCATGCCCTAACCTCCTCTCTCTACCCCCCCCCCCACCCCACCCCACCCTCGCTCTCAGGTAATACTGAGGTTAAAATCTCTTCTGATCTGTTTAAGCTTTAAGCTCAGTGTCTGCACCGTTTCACTTCACCACTCATTCTTCCACATCAGAGATTCATACTAATGTGCATTTCCATTAGTCATACCAAATTGTCAGTAGTTTCTGACCAGCAGCCAGTGAGCCTCAGTATAAATGTTTCTAATAAAGTGGCCAGTGAGTGTCAGTAAAAGGGGGGTGTTTCTAATAAAGTGGCCAGTGAGCGTCAGTAGAAGGGGGGTGTTTCTAATAAAGTGGCCAGTGAGCGTCAGTAGAAGGGGGTGTTTCTAATAAAGTGGCCAGTGAGTGTCAGTAGAAGGGGGGTGTTTCTAATAAAGTGGCCAGAGAGCGTCGGTAGAAGGGGGGTGTTTCTAATAAAGTGGCCAGTGAGCGTCAGTAGAAGGGGGGTGTTTCTAATAAAGTGGCCAGTGAGCGTCAGTAGAAGGGGGTGTTTCTAATAAAGTGGCCAGTGAGCGTCAGTAGAAGGGGGGTGTTTCTAATAAAGTGGCCAGTGAGCGTCAGTAGAAGGGGGGTGTTTCTAATAAAGTGGCCAGTGAGCGTCAGTAGAAGGGGGGTGTTTCTAATAAAGTGGCCAGTGAGCGTCAGTAGAAGGGGGGTGTTTCTAATAAAGTGGCCAGTGAGCGTCAGTAGAAGGGGGTGTTTCTAATAAAGTGGCCAGTGAGCGTCAGTAGAAGGGGGTGTTTCTAATAAAGTGGCCGGTGAGCGTCAGTAGAAGGGGGGTGTTTCTAATAAAGTGGCCAGTGAGCGTCGGTAGAAGGGGGTGTTTCTAATAAAGTGGCCAGTGAGTGTCAGTAGAAGGGGGGTGTTTCTAATAAAGTGGCCGGTGAGCGTCAGTAGAAGGGCGGTGTTTCTATTAAAGTGGCCAGTGAGCGTCAGTATAAGGGGGGTGTTTCTAATAAAGTGGCCAGTGAGAGTCAGTAGAAGGGGGGTGTTTCTAATAAAGTGGCCAGTGAGTGTCAGTAGAAGGGGGGTGTTTCTAATAAAGTGGTCAGTGAGCGTCAGTAGAAGGGGGGTGTTTCTAATAAAGTGGCCAGTGAGTGTCAGTAGAAGGGGGGTGTTTCTAATAAAGTGGCCAGTGAGAGTCAGTAGAAGGGGGGTGTTTCTAATAAAGTGGCCAGTGAGTGTCAGTAGAAGGGGGGTGTTTCTAATAAAGTGGCCGGTGAGCGTCAGTAGAAGGGCGGTGTTTCTATTAAAGTGGCCAGTGAGCGTCAGTAGAAGGTGGGTGTTTCTAATAAAGTGGCCAGTGAGCGTCAGTAGAAGGGGGGTGTTTCTAATAAAGTGGCCAGTGAGTGTCAGTAGAAGGGGGGTGTTTCTAATAAAGTGGCCAGTGTCAGTAGAAGGGGGGTGTTTCTAACAAAGTGGCCAGTGAGCGTCAGTAGAAAGGGGGGTGTTTCTAATAAAGTGGCCAGTGAGCGTCAGTAGAAGAGGGGTGTTTCTAATAAAGTGGCCAGTGAGCGTCAGTAGAAGGGGGGTGTTTCTAATAAAGTGGCCAGTGAGTGTCAGTAGAAGGGGGTGTTTCTAATAAAGTGGCCAGTGAGCGTCAGTAGAAGGGGGTGTTTCTAATAAAGTGGCCAGTGAGCGTCAGTAGAAGGGGGTGTTTCTAATAAAGTGGCCAGTGAGCGTCAGTAGAAGGTGGGTGTTTCTAATAAAGTGGCCAGTGAGCGTCAGTAGAAGGTGGGTGTTTCTAATAAAGTGGCCAGTGAGTGTCAGTAGAAGGGGGTGTTTCTAATAAAGTGGCCAGTGAGCGTCAGTAGAAGGTGGGTGTTTCTAATAAAGTGGCCAGTGAGCGTCAGTAGAAGGTGGGTGTTTCTAATAAAGTGGCCAGTGAGAGTCAGTAGAAGGGGGGTGTTTCTAATAAAGTGGCCAGTGAGTGTCAGTAGAAGGGGGGTGTTTCTAATAAAGTGGTCAGTGAGCGTCAGTAGAAGGGGGGTGTTTCTAATAAAGTGGCCAGTGAGTGTCAGTAGAAGGGGGGTGTTTCTAATAAAGTGGCCAGTGAGAGTCAGTAGAAGGGGGGTGTTTCTAATAAAGTGGCCAGTGAGTGTCAGTAGAAGGGGGGTGTTTCTAACAAAGTGGCCAGTGAGTGTCAGTAGAAGGGCGGTGTTTCTATTAAAGTGGCCAGTGAGCGTCAGTATAAGGGGGGTGTTTCTAATAAAGTGGCCAGTGAGAGTCAGTAGAAGGGGGGTGTTTCTAATAAAGTGGCCAGTGAGTGTCAGTAGAAGGGGGGTGTTTCTAATAAAGTGGCCAGTGAGTGTCAGTAGAAGGGGGGTGTTTCTAATAAAGTGGCCAGTGTCAGTAGAAGGGGGGTGTTTCTAACAAAGTGGCCAGTGAGCGTCAGTAGAAAGGGGGGTGTTTCTAATAAAGTGGCCAGTGAGCGTCAGTAGAAGAGGGGTGTTTCTAATAAAGTGGCCAGTGAGCGTCAGTAGAAGGGGGGTGTTTCTAATAAAGTGGCCAGTGAGTGTCAGTAGAAGGGGGTGTTTCTAATAAAGTGGCCAGTGAGCGTCAGTAGAAGGGGGTGTTTCTAATAAAGTGGCCAGTGAGCGTCAGTAGAAGGTGGGTGTTTCTAATAAAGTGGCCAGTGAGCGTCAGTAGAAGGTGGGTGTTTCTAATAAAGTGGCCAGTGAGTGTCAGTAGAAGGGGGTGTTTCTAATAAAGTGGCCAGTGAGCGTCAGTAGAAGGTGGGTGTTTCTAATAAAGTGGCCAGTGAGCGTCAGTAGAAGGTGGGTGTTTCTAATAAAGTGGCCAGTGAGCGTCGGTAGGAGGGGAGTGTATCTTATAAAGTGGTTTGTGAACTGTATTTTAGAGATGATGCAACTCCATAAATTAATTGCAGGTCTGAGTGCTGGCTCCATCCCATCGCTCTCACACACTGCTCCCTTGGGTTCTGAGCTGTAATGTGGTTATAGGATTCAGATCTGAATCCTGTGTGCGATAAACGCTGATGAGGCCAGAGGAATCGACTCGGTGTCAGTGTGTATCAGCTGCAGCTCTCAGGCCCTGCTGAATATGGCATAGCATTTATCAACAGCAGATCATCCACGCGCCTCCCCAACTCCATTCATTTGATGGGTCTGTCTCATCGTTGGTGCAGGTACTGCTCTTGCTCTTCTGGGAGGGCAATGCAGCAACTTCTTTAGGATCAAACTGTGTATGAGACCTAATACTTTTCTACATAGTATTAGGTCACCTACACATTACACCTCTAGTACTTTATGACAGTCCACTCTATTTCCATTGTCCTTATATGGAGTTGGTCAGCTCGTTGCAGTCATAGCAGCATCTAATCTTCTTCAAATATATTTGAGGTGTGTCTGTAGGAATTTGTGCCCATTTTTTCTCACAAATACTGTTAGACAAGTATGTTGGTTGAATGACCCTGGCTCAAAATTTTCTTTTCTACTTTGTCCCAAAGGTGTTTGATTGGGGCTGATGTCAGGATGCTGTGTGAGCCAGTCAAATCATGCCTTCATGACCTTGCTTTGTGCACAGGGGCACAATCCTGCTGGAATAGGCCTTCTGCAAACTGTTCCCACAAAGTTGTGCAGGCAATGTTCCGATGGCATGCGACAAACCCAGACACATCCATCAGACTGTCAGTCAGAGAAGCCTGATTCATCACTTCACAGACCATGTTTCCACTGCTCCAGAGTCCAGTGACAGTCTTTTACCCCACTCCATCTGACGCTTGAGTTTGGTGATGTAAGGCTTGCAGGCAGCTGTTCGGCCATGGCTGTTTCGTGCATATATTAAATGCCAGAAGAAGTCTGTAACTCTGTATTTAATGTGTCAGAAGAGCTCAGGCAACTTTTACAGCCTGTGCACCTCAGCATTTGGTAACAACGCTGTGTAAGGTAACAAAGTCTGCTACTTTGTAGCTGAGTTGCTGTGGTTCCTAAGTGCTTTCATGTTTCGAAAATACCACTCACAGTTGATCAGTGAATATCTAGGAGGGAAAAAATAATTCATGAATTTAAACATTGCATAAAAATCAATAAAGTTGAAATTAGACCCCCTGGAATACACTTTTCCTTTTGTTCTTACTTTGTAGGGCTTCTGCAGCAAACATTTAAAAACCTCTGAACTATTGTCTAGAGCAAAGGTACTGGAACTGCGGGGCTCACCCCCCTAGTGGGGCATGAAGGGATTACAGGAAGGGGCACTGGCAAGAGGTGAAATTGCAAGAATAAATAAATAGATAATTAAAAGACCCTGTCATTAAACATTTTATTTTCACATACTTACATTTTAATATTGTTCTCTAGTTTCTTTAATAATTTGGATAATTTGAGAAAAGGAAGCCCGTAAAAGACGGGCTTTAATTTTATATTGTAGCCAATTTGTGTAGCCTGCAGTACTTTACACATAGACTAGTTTGTTTTAGTTGTGGGGGGATGAGGGAGTGAAGGTACTATAGCTTTATTACTGATGAGCTCTGAGTTTTGTCATTATTTTGTGTGTGTTCTCTCGCACATTGTCCTTAATCGTCTCGATTGAAGACAATGACTCGCTGTTAACTTCTGTAATAAACCGGTGAAGCGGAGATGTCGTAACTGTTTACCCAGGAGTTTTACAAGGACTCTGCTTTCGATTTTATTGAATGTGGACTTGGTTGTAAAACATCCCTCCATCCCTTAATCCACACTGTTTTGGAAAATCGTTCCCATTGAGTTACACTTCAAGAGCTTTCCAAATGTCATCTTCTGTGCTGCAGTTGAAGAGGGAAAAGTGGTTGTTTTCATTCATTGTCTGAAGATGCTTCATACTAACCAGGGTCGCAGTGGGTCCAGAGCCCACCCGTAGTGATTGGGCGCTATGCGGGAACACATGGTGGACAGGGTACCATCACAGTGCAACACACACTTAAACATTTACACCGGTAGACATTTTCACACACTCATCAAGTCACACACACACTCACACCTGTGGACAGTGCCAATCCACCTACCATCATACTTACCCAGATGACCATTGTCCTGCTCAGTATTTGGGTTAATGCAGTGTAGTACAGGATCTACATGTCCTTCATACAACGTCTAAATATAATTAAGACTACAGCTGCAGGGGCGTCCAAACCCAGGCAAAACCCAGGACCTTTCTCACTGAGGATCTGTTTGGGGAGGCAATAGTTGAAAGCTGATGTTTTGATGCAGACGATTGTGAAATGATCGTGCACCATAATTACGTTTGGTATTATTTGGTCTAACACGGGACACATTTTTTTTCCATTGAGAAAAACAGCATGGACTAGGAATTCCGTATATGGGCATGGCTTCAATCGCCCTATAGATCTATATTTGCCCTGAATGTGTCAAAGCCTTGTGACAAAGTGTTGGAGACAGTGAGACAACAGATGGCAGTTTGAGAAGCGGACATCTTTCAGAGGAACAAAAATAATGGTTTTATTTATTTATTTATTTTTAGAAAATAAACTTAAAGGATTATTTGCTTCTGATGTTTAATCCATTGGCAAAGTTGCTATTGTTTTTTTTTCCCTTTTTTGACAGTTTATGCATACCAGTACTCTTTTTTTAAATTTTCTCGTTAAACAAAGCACATGCAATTATTAAATTTATTGATCAGGCAACACCTGAAGACTTCCGCACCCACTCGCCTTTTTATCAATCACATCCTGTATTTTACACAATTGGAAAATCTCTACGTACACAGACAATATACACAACCTCCCAGATAGCGTGCAGATGGGGGCCACTTCTGGAAGATGGACAAACGTCGGTGCTGGCAAACTGCACGTGAACCAAAAGTGGCCCGAGCAGTGACCTCTGGCGACACGTGACCCTGATTTCGTGTTCATGCCGCCTTCTTGTGGCCAGCAGGAGCAGTCCACCCAGGTGTCATCCATCCCTGTGGGATGTGGGCCAGACCTAGGCCCAAATCGTTCTGCTATCTGGGACCCCGCAAACGGAAATGACATTTAAATCATGAAGAAAGGAAAGGAAAAGCAAAGGAAAACAGAAGGTGTCACACATATCAGAATGCAGACTGAGGCACATGCTGGGGCTGACAAGAGGATTTTGACATGGCATTTCATTCAGTAAAACAGTGTCTTATCTTTCTAATTGGAATTGCTTCTTTGAAAAAAAAAACATTTAAAAACTAAACGGAAACAAACAAACAAACAAATGAAGGGAAAAAAACCTGATGCTTTCAAGTCCTTTTTCAGTATCAGTTGATTTCTCATTCGTAGGTGTGTGGCACTTGAGATTCCCCCCGGCTAGAAGTCGTCTTTAGATAAGACAAAACAGTATAATTTTTCTGGGCCTGTAAAAATAATCTCTCTCTCTCTGGAGTGTGTGCGTCGTCGCGAGTGATAGAAAGGTCAGGTGATAAAACTCTCACCCCCTTCAGGGCACGTCAGGAACGGGGGGAGGGATGAAATGATGAAGAGATGAAGGAGTTTGTGTGAAAAGCAGATATCCATGCTTCATGCTTCTCATCCTTTAATAAGAGGCTCCTATGTCCTTATGGGGTTTGTGTCCAGCCCCTTGGTTTATTCTCATCGAGCCCACGGCCAGCAAGGGAACATTAAGAAAGTGCCAGAATGAGATTTTGGTTAAGGAGCAGCTTTTGTAAGATGTGGTGTGTTTGTGTGTGTGTGTTTCACATACATTGTGGGGTCCAACATCTGTTTGCACCCTTCAATTGCAGGGCCTTGTTTACCTTGTGGGGACAAGCTAAAACTGAAGGATTAACTTTAAGGTGAAAACATGTTTGAAAGTTGGAATTAGATTTGGGATTAGAAATTAGGGTTAAGTTTAGGGTTAGGGCTAGATTTAAGGTTAGGATAAAGATTCTGCTGTGAAATATGTTATAAATAGCGTTTGATTGATTGACTGGGTATTAGGGTTACGGGAAGAATTAGGGGGAGGATAGTAGTAATCACATTCAAGGTTAAGGTGAGTTGCAACTATGCAATGTCCCCACAATGCATGGAAACAAACGTGTGCGTGTGTGTGTATGTGTGTTTACACAATCATGTGCAAAATTTATGATTAGATAACCCCTAATCAAAAAGCTATGTCATTCCTTAAGAAAATAAAAGTCCTTCTGGACATTCAGGAAATTCAATTTAATTCCTGCCAAAAATAAAAATGAAATAAATAAAAATAAAAATAAAATATAATATTAAATCTTATCTTTAAAAATGTATCTTATGCTTTATATGTTACATAGATAGATAAATAAATAAATATATAAATACGTAAATATATAGAGATGGTGCACTAACATTAGTTTTCTCCCACGTCATCAATATTTCAATATAACATTTCATTTATTTGACCAAGGGTATCCAAACTTTTGCACATGAGTGTTTAGGTCTGTGGTCACCAACCCTCCTCCTGGAGACACAGCTACCTGAACGTAGTCCTTCAGAAAAACAGAAACAATCAAGAGACGCCAGGAGACACAAACACTCCCTCGCCTCTCTACAGTGCAGTCTCTGTACACTGCAAGATGTTATTCTCTGGAAAAAGAAACCACCTTAAATTTAGTCAAAACATCAAACATATGTAGATATAAGAGCGTTGTAAAATATGCTGAGATTAATTCTGTTATTTCTGGATGTTTTCCCTTGTTTAATGCATTAGTTTGTAAGGTTTTATTCTACGGGCCGACCATTTTTATTTATTTGAGGCTTAATACTAAATATCAAGCCAAATTATCTGAGAAATTAATATTGACAATTCCTAACCTAACCCCATCCTCTGACATTGATTAGACTTCTTAAAAACTCATCTCTGTTCAAAAGCTTTAGAACTTATTTTTTTGTTACAACTCTACAATGTCTCTGTTCATTATTCACTGATCTACAAGTATGCAACTAGTCCCCACCTCTGTCTGCACTCATGCCTCTGCCAATCTCCTACAGAGATATCCCACCCTGCAGATTGACAGGATTTAATTCTTAGGTTTTATGATGTCACAAACACCGGCTTTCCAAATCCATGTTTTGAGACTGTCCGATTCTTTCGCTCATGCTACATCTTCTAGTGTAGACCACCGGCACATGCTAACAAGGCTACACACTCAGTGGGCAATAGGGGGCTTTAAGATTACTTTAAGATTATAGAAAGTTGAGGCATTTCTTTTGCACTATAGGAGACTGAAATGAATCATTGTTGGTACAGGTAATGCAACGAAATACTATTCTGATTATGCTAGGATCATCATCAAAAGGTTCACACGATGTAAAAGCAAATACAATGTTGAAAGAAAACTTGACACTGACGACATAGATAACCAAGTACTCTGACCAAGTATCACTGACTCTGGACCTGTAGGAGAAGTGTTGGTGTCCTGATCTGTGTTCCCTGTCCGATTTACACCGCGGACATGGACAGTTTTCATGCATGCATACTGTGTTACCTTTTACAGTGCCTGTAGTGGCTGTGACTTCATGGCCTAGTAGTTAATACTGCTTCTCTAAATTTGGCAGAATGGAGGTCAGCAATTCCCACCCAGGGAAGGACCACTATGCTACACCAGAGCTTTCCCAATATAAACTACACGTCCAAATGTTTTTTTAGCTACTTAAAAGAGTACTCACAATCGTAAGGCCCAACAACAAGTGTGGGCAAGAGGGGTCCCCAGAAAAGATGGAGCTCCATCCAGTACCTTGGGATAAATTAGAGTGGCATCCAACATCAGTGCTTTCCATTAATGCTCAAACCTCTAGTCTAAAGGCTTCCCAGAAGCGTAGAAGCTGTTATCGCAGAAACAGTGGGACTCACAAAGTCCCGGTTAATAACCTTGATTTCAGAAGAAATCTGTTGGTGCTGTCAAACTGCATGTGAACTAAAGTAGCCCACATATTAAACACGTTCATCCGGCCACACGTCACTAAACACATCTGGCCCACTTCTGACAATGACATGGCTGTACTGGCTCTAGAAACAGAGGTTAATCCAAACGTGTCCAAACAGTGACCTCTGATTTGGCGTTAATGTGGCCCTCGTGTGGCCAGTGGAATAGGCCCAGGTGTCGTTAATTCCTGCAGCAAGTGAGCTATGAGAACAGAAAATGTGGGCCAGACATGGGCAAGAATCATTCTGCAATCTAGGATGTTACTTCTTGTAAACAAGAGCATCTATTAGACTAGCCTTGAATGTTCAGCAAATATGCCTTTCAGTGATTCTTTTTAATAAAGACCACCTTGTTTACCTTTGTAAAACATTGTACAATATTACATTAGCTCCCATGCCCCTACAGGCAAAGGTTTAGGAAGCTGTGGAGTGCAGAGTGAACAGTAGAACATGCTAATCCAGCATCTGCAAGATACACAAAATATACATCAATACTTTCTTTCCTACCAGGTACACCTTGAAAGTTGGGCATGCATGACATGTGCGGTTGAGATCGGCAAGGGAACACAGAGTGACCAGTGTTTGTACTGGATAAGACTGATCTATTACTGGATAAATACTCTTGTTATTACTTATTAAAAAGAGGAAGGATGGGGAAGTGTGTTGCTTTGTAGGAAGTCCCGGTGGAGTTCAGTTCAGACAGACTTGCGCCGTCTCATCAGGCGCAAGTTGTCCGTGAAGCTGTGGAGTCCCGGGGAAACGGAACTGATGGGGGAAGGCAGGAAGCTGTTCTTCAGCGTCTCTGGAGAGATTTCCTCGATTCGGTACGTGACCGCTGAGTGGAAGTACTGGGGCGGACTCAGCTGGCAGCTGAAAGAGTTCTGGTGGGAGAAAGCTCTTCCGATCCCGCCAATCCCTGCCATTCCTCCAATTCCTCCTACACCTCCTGGAGCGAGTGCAGCAGAGCTGCCAAACTCGTGGTAGTGCATACAGGAGCAGACGGACTGCAGGTCCGTGACTTCCGACCTATACCTCTGCTGCTGCCTCTGCTGCTCCCGTCTCCTCCGGCTCCTCTGGCCGCTCTCCTCCTGGATGTGGATGACCATGCTGCTCCGGTTCCCTGCTAGCGATGCCCGTTCCTCGGCATCCCTCCTCTCATCCTCGCTGTTCATTGTCAGGAATCGCAACACCACTAAGTTGAGGAAAGCCCCAATGACCGTCAGCCCGACCAAGATGTACATGAAGCTGAAGGCCACGTATAGAGGCTTCCTCTGCAAGGCCCGGTTCTTCTGCAATGCCACGAAGTCCCCGAAGCCAATAGTGGTGAGCGTGATGAAGCAGTAGTAATAGCTCTGGAAGAAGCTCCAGTCCTCGTAGTGTGAAAAGGCTGCGGCACCGATGCACAGCGTCCCCATGCATGAGAAGAAGCCCACCGTCACCATGTTCTCCATCGACACCTCTGTGATCCGCATGCCACAGCACTTCTTAATGCGCTTCAGCAGGTACTTCACAAAGGTGTTCATCCTCTCGCCCAGGCTCTGGAACATCACTAGAGTCAGAGGGATGCCCAGCACTGCGTAGAACATGCAGAAGGCTTTCCCCGCGTCTGTGCCTGGAGCTGCATGGCCGTACCCTAAGAAACAAGTACAAGAGAGGATGCTGTAAGTTTAAAATAAAGATTTAGAGACACGTTGGGCATGGTCCGTGAACAACGACAAACTAAATGTCTTTAAATACATTCCTGGGGTAGATTGATAAGAATAAAACAAGGTCTTGACAGGACAGGAAACAGCAATGAGTCCTAGCACAAAACACTAGGTCAAATTTAGTAACAATATTACATTGTGACTGGTTCAAACCTTAATGCTTTTATAATATAACAATGCATTTATAAATAATACTTTATAATAATTATTTATATTTTCAAGAACCAAAAATGCTCACAATTATAGGACACAAAACAACAATAACATCAAAAGACAAACAGAGACAGAACAATACAAAAGTTAAACAGGTCACACAGAAACAAAAATGAATATATAAATAAAAATAAATGAAATGAGAGTGCACAGAGGCCAGGGAGCAGCACCAGAGCAATAGGTGCAGGTTTAGCAGCCGGTAGCTAGAAATGGACCACCATTGACACAGCAGCAGAGTCTGCAGTTCACTAGCCACAGTCAGCGGACACTGAGGACGTGCTCCCAGGCCATCACCAAGATAACTGCCAGAGCATGGGGATGCTTACAGCATCCAAAAGAAAAGCTTTGGGCTCACATTTCAAATATTACAATTAACTACACAAAGTGATGTGGTTAATAACATTATTTTTTAATCATTTAAAAGGTAACCGAAACCTTGAAAACTAAACATCATTTCACAGATGCGGTGATGGCTAGGCTTTTGTTTGTTTGTTTGTTTTTGCCTCAAACCATTTGATACCATAAGGAAACATTTGCAGATTTTTGTTTTCTTTTGCCCTTCCAAATTGTATTATGAGATTTACCATATCTAGAACATATGTCCTATACAGGACTCTGCCAAGCTCTGGCACACACTGACGCAAGAGGTCCAAGCACATTAAAAACAATCAGGCAGAATTTTAGAGGCACAATCATCCATGGCCAGGAGCCCAAGAGAGAATTAATAATGGTCCTATCTCTCTCTCTCTCTCTCTCTCTCTCTCTCTCTCTTGTTCTCTCTATTTGCTGACATCACCAATTGCCAGCAAATTGAGCGGTATTTATGTTTTAAGCAATGCTTTTAAACACGGCTTCATGTGTCTAGAAGATGACTTATGTTGACCTTCACCCTCCCATCTTCAGATCACTGTGTGAGCCCCTAGAGCTAGTGGGTGGGCCCTGTTCTTATGGTGACTGAGGCTAAGACTAATGACACTATAATCTAAAAATAGTATAGATGACTTGCTAGTTGTAAACTGTGAGAGACGCAGGGAGGTCTTTGCCCAAAGTACAAAATACAGAGACTATCTCCAGGAGGTGAACATCATGGCTGTGGTTGGTGCTCTGAAAAAGACTGAGGCGGACCTCATGGGCTGAGACAGGGTTTTACAAAGCTTCACCAGGCAGAAGAGGCTATGACTCACGCCGGGGGAAAATTGGCTAAAATGAATAAAAATAGGCCCAATAAAGATGTGCACATTTGAAAATGAAGCACTCAGAGGAGCAGACCAGTCCAACAAACAACAAATTACAGATCAAGTATCTGTCATCCGAGAGAGCGCTGAGAGCAAAGCATAAGGAAACTCAACAGAAGCTAGGCTGAAAAAAAATTTGTTACGTTCTGGGTTGAATTTAAGGTTAAGTATGACGAATGCGCGAGCCGTGCCGCCATGCTGGCGGATATTTCCCTCCTAATACATTTTATCTCACACTGCGAGATTAGCGCAGAGTCGTTATCCACCGTTTTCCTAAGGTTTAACACCGCCTACTGTTTTTTTACCTTAATCTACTTTACACCATCATTCAGTTTCTCGGGAGAAGGTGAGACTTGGCCTTGTTTACAACTGAGCACCGAGCAGAGAATGAATTGTTGGCCAATGGTAAAGAACATGACTCGCAATAGAAATAAATGAGCAAACTCATTCGTCTCCCTCCGGGTTCAGAGATCAGAATTAGGGGGTCTTCAATTAGTCCGATGTCATCTCTCTCTTCCCCCTCTTCTTGCCCTTTTCTCTGAGTGGATGAGAGAGGGAGAAAGGAGTGGGCGTTATTGGTTCAGGAGAAGGCAGGAAGTCGAGATGGGCCAGTAAAGCTTTTAGTTTAATGAGCCTTTATCTGGAGGCGAGGAGCTCAAAGTTGCTGAGTCACTCTGAAGCTGTTGTGGCTCTAATGTGACTCGTGCTGATGGATGGAGTTTGGAGGCCGAAGGAGGTGGAGATACAGTATGGCGAGGCTTCAAACTCCAAACTCGCCAAGTCTGCCGTTTGTTCAACTTTTACAGAGAGGTGGACGCTGTCATATTCCGCTGACCAAGCACACTGATCTTTATTTTACAACCCTTAGTTAAAAAGAAACGCAATACGCCAACTTCAGTCACGGCAGGTCTTCTCTACTTTACACCACTGACCGTTCACATGTGTTTACAACTGTGTGGATGGAACGAATAAAGACGTGGATTAATGGTGACAGGGCGCACGCTGGAGCAACAGGTACTGTCCTGGGATTCTCCCTGTGTCTGTGTAGGTTTCCTCCAGGTGCTCAGGTTTCCTATTACAGGCCAAACACATATTGGTGGATGGATTGGTGATAAAAAAGAATCCACAGGTGTGAGTGTGTGAGTGACTGGGTGAGTGTGTGAGTGACTGGGTGAGTGTGTGAAACTGTCCACAGGTGTGAGTATGTGAGTGACTGGGTGAGGGTGTGAAACTGTCCACAGGTGTGAGTGTGTGAGTGACTGGGTGAGTGTGTGAAACTGTCCACAGGTGTGAGTGTGTGAGTGACTGGGTGAGTGTGTGAGTGATTGAGTGAGTGTGTGAGTGACTGGGTGAGTGTGTGAAACTGTCCACAGGTGTGAGTGACTGGGTGAGTGTGTGAAACTGTCCACAGGTGTGAGTGTGTGAGTGACTGGGTGAGTGTGTGAAACTGTCCACAGGTGTGAGTGACTGGGTGAGTGTGTGAAACTGTCCACAGGTGTGAGTGTGTGAGTGACTGGGTGAGTGTGTGAGTGACTGGGTGAGTGTGTGACACTGTCCACAGGAGTGAGTGTGTGAGTGACTGGGTGAGTGTGTAAAACTGTCCACAGGTGCGAGTGTGTGAGTGACTGGGTGAGTGTTTGAAACTGTCCACAGGTGTGAGTGTGTGAGTGACTGGGTGAGTGTGTGAAACTGTCCACAGGTGTGAGTGTGTGAGTGTGTCTGGGTGAGTGTGTGAAACTGTCCACAGGTGTGAGTGACAGGGTGAGTGTGTGAAACTGTCCACAGGTGTGAGTGTGTGAGTGACTGGGTGAGTGTGTGAAACTGTCCACAGGTGTGAGTGTGTGAGTGACAGGGTGAGTGTGTAAAACTATCCACAGGTGCGAGTGTGTGAGTGACTGGGTGAGTGTGTGAAACTGTCCACAGGTGTGAGTGTGTGAGTGACTGGGTGAGTGTGTGAAACTCTCCACAGGTGTGAGTGTGTGAGTGATTGGGTGAGTGTGTGAAACTGTCCACAGGTGTGAGTGTGTGAGTGACTGGGTGAGTGTGTGAAACTGTCCACAGGTGTGAGTGTGTGAGTGACTGGGTGAGTGTGTGAAACTGTCCACAGGTGTGAGTGTGTGAGTGACAGGGTGAGTGTGTGAAACTGTCCACAGGTGTGAGTGTGTGAGTGACTGGGTGAGTGTGTGAAACTGTCCACAGGTGTGAGTGTGTGAGTGACTGGGTGAGTGTGTGAAACTGTCCACAGGGGTAAAGTGACTGGGTGAGTGTGTGAAACTGTCCACAGGTTTGAGTGTGTGAGTGACTGGGTGAGTGTGTGAAACTGTCCACAGGCGTGAGTGTGTGAGTGACTGGGTGAGTGTGTGAAACTGTCCACAGGTGTGAGTGTGTGAGTGACAGGTTGAGTGAGTGAAACTGTCCACAGGTGTGAGTGTGTGAGTGACAGGGTGAGTGTGTGAAACTGTCCACATGTGTGAGTGTGTGAGTGACTGGGTGAGTGTGTGAAACTGTCCACAGGTGTGAGTGACTGGGTGAGTGTGTGAAACTGTCCACAGGTGTGAGTGAGTGAGTGACTGGGTGAGTGTGTGACACTGTCCACAGGTGTGAGTGTGTGAGTGACTGGGTGAGTGTGTGAAACTGTCCACAGGTCTGAGTGTGTGAGTGACTGAGTGAGTGTGTGGAACTGTCCACAGGTGTGAGCTTGTGAGTGACTGGGTGAGTGTGTGAAACTGTCCACAGGTGTGAGTGTGTGAGTGACTGGGTGATTGTGTGACACTGTCCACAGGTGTGAGTGCGTGAGTGACTGGGTGAGTGTGTGAAACTGTCCACAGGTGTGAGTGTGTGAGTGACTGGGTGAGTGTGTGATTGACAGGGTGAGTGTGTGTGTGAAACTGTCCACAGGTGTGAGTGTGTGATTGACTGGGTGAGTGTGTGACACTGTCCACAGGTGTGAGTGTGTGAGTGACTGGGTGAGTGTGTGACACTGTCCACAGGTGTGAGTGTGTGAGTGACTGGGTGAGTGTGTGGAACTGTCCACAGGTGTGAGTGTGTGAGTGACAGGGTGAGTGACCGGGGAACTGTCCACAGGTGTGAGTGACTGGGTGAGTGTGTGAAACTGTCCACAGGTGTGAGTGAGTGAGTGACTGGGTGAGTGTGTGACACTGTCCACAGGTGTGAGTGTGTGAGTGACTGGGTGAGTGTGTGAAACTGTCCACAGGTCTGAGTGTGTGAGTGACTGGGTGAGTGTGTGAAACTGTCCACAGGTGTGAGTGTGTGAGTGACTGAGTGAGTGTGTGGAACTGTCCACAGGTGTGAGCTTGTGAGTGACTGGGTGAGTGTGTGAAACTGTCCACAGGTGTGAGTGTGTGAGTGACTGGGTGATTGTGTGAAACTGTCCACAGGTGTGAGTGTGTGAGTGACTGGGTGAGTGTGTGATTGACAGGGTGAGTGTGTGTGTGAAACTGTCCACAGGTGTGAGTGTGTGAGTGACTGGGTGAGTGTGTGAAACTGTCCACAGGTGTGAGTGTGTGAGTGACTGGGTGAGTGTGTGATTGACAGGGTGAGTGTGTGTGTGAAACTGTCCACAGGTGTGAGTGTGTGAGTGACTGGGTGAGTGTGTGACACTGTCCACAGGTGTGAGTGTGTGATTGACTGGGTGAGTGTGTGACACTGTCCACAGGTGTGAGTGTGTGAGTGACTGGGTGAGTGTGTGGAACTGTCCACAGGTGTGAGTGTGTGATTGACTGGGTGATTGTGTGACACTGTCCACAGGTGTGAGTGTGTTAGTGACTGGGTGAGTGTGTGGAACTGTCCACAGGTGTGAGTGTGTGAGTGACTGGGTGAGTGTGTGGAACTGTCCACAGGTGTGAGTGTGTGTGTGACTGGGTGATTGTGTGAAACTGTCCACAGGTGTGAGTGTGTGAGTGACTGGGTGAGTGTGTGATTGACAGGGTGAGTGTGTGTGTGAAACTGTCCACAGGTGTGAGTGTGTGAGTGACTGGGTGAGTGTGTGACACTGTCCACAGGTGTGAGTGTGTGATTGACTGGGTGAGTGTGTGACACTGTCCACAGGTGTGAGTGTGTGAGTGACTGGGTGAGTGTGTGGAACTGTCCACAGGTGTGAGTGTGTGATTGACTGGGTGAGTGTGTGACACTGTCCACAGGTGTGAGTGTGTGAGTGACTGGGTGAGTGTGTGAAACTGTCCACAGGTCTGAGTGTGTGAGTGACTGGGTGAGTGTGTGAAACTGTCCACAGGTGTGAGTGTGTGAGTGACTGAGTGAGTGTGTGGAACTGTCCACAGGTGTGAGCTTGTGAGTGACTGGGTGAGTGTGTGAAACTGTCCACAGGTGTGAGTGTGTGAGTGACTGGGTGATTGTGTGACACTGTCCACAGGTGTGAGTGCGTGAGTGACTGGGTGAGTGTGTGAAACTGTCCACAGGTGTGAGTGTGTGAGTGACTGGGTGAGTGTGTGATTGACAGGGTGAGTGTGTGTGTGAAACTGTCCACAGGTGTGAGTGTGTGAGTGACTGGGTGAGTGTGTGACACTGTCCACAGGTGTGAGTGTGTGATTGACTGGGTGAGTGTGTGACACTGTCCACAGGTGTGAGTGTGTGAGTGACTGGGTGAGTGTGTGGAACTGTCCACAGGTGTGAGTGTGTGATTGACTGGGTGATTGTGTGACACTGTCCACAGGTGTGAGTGTGTGAGTGACTGGGTGAGTGTGTGGAACTGTCCACAGGTGTGAGTGTGTGAGTGACTGGGTGATTGTGTGACACTGTCCACAGGTGTGAGTGTGTGATTGACTGGGTGATTGTGTGACACTGTCCACAGGTGTGAGTGTGTGTGTGACTGGGTGATTGTGTGAAACTGTCCACAGGTGTGAGTGTGTGAGTGACTGGGTGAGTGTGTGATTGACAGGGTGAGTGTGTGTGTGAAACTGTCCACAGGTGTGAGTGTGTGAGTGACTGGGTGAGTGTGTGGAACTGTCCACAGGTGTGAGTGTGTGATTGACTGGGTGAGTGTGTGACACTGTCCACAGGTGTGAGTGTGTGTGTGACTGGGTGATTGTTTGAAACTGTCCACATAAAATGCCCACCATGAGCCTAGAGATTATGAAGTCGTTAAAGAAAATGAATTAATAAAATGAATGTAAAATTCAGCAAAACCTTTGGGATCAGTAAAACAATAATAGATTGTTTAGGATGACAGATACGACAGGTATCTTACTGTGAAGCATTGTAAAAGTGTGCCCACTGAATCCACACTGCCCACCATCTCACCCACCACTACCACAGCAGAATGCCCACCACTGCTCCAAACGCACCCCTCCAGTCTCAAAACGCCCCCTAAAATGCACCCCACCCACCTCCTACCACATCTGCTTCAATCTACCCCCTCAAACCACACCCGCCCTTCACCACGTTTGCTCCAATTTCAGCCCTCCAACCAGCACCAACCCCCATAACAGAGCCCACCCCTGCCCACCCTCCACCCACCAACTGTTGCTCAAATCTCACCCTAACACCACAAGCCCCACCCCCTCCAAATCTGCTCCAATCCCACTCCACACCCACCCTGCACACGCCTCTCCACATGAGCCCACTCCTCGCCTCCTGAGCCAGTTTGAACTCTAACAGGTCTCAACTGCTCATTTGGACTCATGAGCATTGATCTCTCTCTCTCTCTCTCGCTCTGTCGGAGGCCTGTCGCCCACTCCAGGTTTTTCTTCCCTTTTTTTTCCCGCCTGCTATTTTTAGCCCACTCTGCACACAATCGATTAGATTTAAGAACTAAGACCAGGGAGGATTTTTTTCCCACTATTTCTCCTCCACCAAGCGTTCACAACTCTATTCTTTTTTTACCCTCATACACACACTTGCACGATCAAAGACAGTGTTATTATTCGCAAACAACACAAGTCGTTCAGCTCCAGGCATGACCAGGAGTCTCGGGGTCAGTAGGAGAACAGGTGATAGGCTTCAACAGCCTCCTGTTCAGACATAAACCCACTGACGGGGTGCTGATGGCGCAGAGCTGCAGGGCCTCGGGGTCTTGGGTTCAATTGCGTGGACAGTGCAGTGGTCATCTTAGTTACAGTTAAATCAGATATGTGTTTCTGGTGTAAGTGTGGATACTCAGGTCCTGGTATAAAACGTAACTAAAAGGCTGAAGATCATACATCTGATGGACGTCCCCAGTTGTTAGTTTCAGGTTGTTTAATAAATGTGTTTGTGTTTAATGGGAGAGGGTGGTCTACACTGCGACCGGAGAGGCGCTGTCAGGCCGTGTTTTTATTCATTAACTGTCGATGATCTCAGCAGCTTGGCTGTGTGTGGTAGTACGGAGTAGTAGTGTTCTTTGTGTTTCTTCCACTGAAATAACATGGCCCCTGTTAGGTAAGAGAGAGAGAGAGAGAGAGAGAGAGAGAGAGAGAGAGAGAGAGAGAGTGCTGAGGAGTGGGCTGCCCAGAGAGCTGCCAAATAAGATTTAAAACCTGCGCCACGTGGGAGGTTTATTTAGACCCGCTGCGAATGTGCCGCGCTGCCGAGCCCAGATACAAAAGCTTATTGTTGTTATCTGAGGAAGTGGGTCGCGCACACACACACACACACACACCTTCTGCCACAGTTCCCACTCCTCTTTATGCTTAGTCATGAGCCATGCGAGTAGGGGCAGGGTCAAGAGTGCTGAGTCATCACTTAGCTACAATGTGAGCTGCTTGTAAACGCATTAGAACCAAAGACTGAGATCAAGTGAGTGGGTCTCAGCCATTGAGGCCCAGCGAGAAAACAACAAGCCAGAGTAGCGTACTCCACTCGCAGTGTTTACGTCTGAACAGAGCGCTTGTTTTTAAACCACGTCTGAGAGATCAAAGACCGTCACTTCATCTCCAGTTGAAATGAAACCCTCGTTATCTGTATTTCATATAGTGTCCAGCAGACTGTGCATAAGTCAGAGACCACGTTTTTACTTTTACTTTTCTAAGCAGTTATTAAGCGCAAGTTATTTCAACAAATATAAAGTGGGGGGGGCATACCCCCCACCCCCCTTTTCCATGAGTGAACATAGTATTGGGTCTTGACCTGCTTTTGTCAAAATACCACAAGGATCAAACCATACAGCAGGGTTTCTCCCCCTGTGTAAACAGCCCCTGTTCAGAACGCCCACTTTCAGTACCTGTTCCTTTAAATGATAATGAGCCGCTCTTTGTTCACCCCGACCCCAAACGCACAGCAGTGAGGAACGAGGAGCAGAAACTCTGGTTTTTAGCCGTTTTCGCTCAGTTCTCTTTTCTTCTCCATTCTCATTTTCTCAGTTTTTTACTCAGTGCTCGTATTACTCCGTGCACGTTGTGTCTGTTTTGTCGTGTTTAACCTCATCTTTGCGTTCTCACATAGACGCAGGTCCAGCGCTGTGATTGGACAGACTCAGACGAGGGGGCGGGGCGATTCTAAAGTGCCTGCACTTGAGGTCAGAAGTGGGGCAGGACAAGAACGGCAGGACATCAGGCTCAACACTGTGAGTCTGAAGGAACATGGAGCTGGAGAGATGATATTACCACTGAGAAAAGGAAATAGACACAAAAGAAAATCAAACAAAGAAAAGTTTCTTCTTAGAACAATGGACTGAAGAGATTGCTGTTCTGATCCTGGAACAGCTGCACATGAGTTTAACATCACAACGCACAAGGCCAGTACTGGATCAGACAGGCATAAATCTCCCCAGTGTTTGGGTGGTGAGGCAGTGGAACTGATTTGTGATCAAACACTAATTACCCAACCTCAGTGATCTTCTTGTGCATGAAATAAATCAAATCTTCAGAACAGTGCTCCAAGGTTTGGTCTAAAGCCTCCTCAGAAGAAATGCCAGATGAGGAGCATGCTGTACGCTGTGGTACTGGGATTAAGTTATGACACCAGGGCAGGTACCGAGTGTTACGTCAGACACACATCAAGCGGCTGTAATCAGGACCATCAGACAGTCTGCTGGGCCTCTGAGAGACAGTGAGACAGATTGATGCGGCGCGGGGTTGGACAGTAATTCAGTTATTACCACACAGCTCTCTCTCGAAGCGGTGAGCATGAGCTTATCTCCTGCTTCTGTATCCTCCACCTCCAGAACAAACATGACTGCACCTGTCTGCAACACAACACCTCAACAGACTCGGCTCTGACACGAGCAGAGGAGTTTTACAGCAAGAGGAAACAGAGAACATGTTTGGCTCCATTAATTAATTAATTCAATCATTCATTTTCCATAACTTCATCAAATTCAGGGTGGCAATCTTTGGGCCCAGGACACAGTTGAAAGGGCATCACACACTCAACCAGTCACTCACACACTCACACCTGTGGACAGTTTCACACACTCACCCTGTCACTCACACAATCACACCTGTGGAGAGTTTCACACATTCACCCAGTCACTCACACAATCACACCTGTGGACAGTTTCAAACACTCACCCTGTCACTCACACACTCACACCTGTAGAGTGTTTCAAACACTCACCCAGTTACTCACTCAATCACACCTGTGGACAGTTTCAAACACTCACCCTGTCACTCACACACTCACACCTGTAGAGTGTTTCAAACACTCACCCAGTTACTCACTCAATCACACCTGTGGACAGTTTCAAACACTCACCCTGTCACTCACTCAATCACACCTGTGGACAGTTTCACACACTCATCCAGTCACTCACACACTCACACCTGTGGACAGTTTCACACACTCACCCAGTCACACACACACTCACACCTGTGGACAGTGTCACACACTCACCCAGTCATTCACACACTCACACCTGTGGACAGTTTCACACACTCACCCAGTCACTCACACACTCACACCTGTAGACAGTTTCACACACTCACCCAGTCACTCACACACTCACAGCTGTGGACAGTTTCACACACTCATCCAGTCACTCACACACTCACAGCTGTAGAAAGTTTCACACACTCACCCAGTCACTCACACACTCACACCTGTGGACAGTGTCACACACTCACCCAGTCACTCACACACTCACACCTGTGGACAGTTTCACACACTCACACAGTCACACACACACTCACACCTGTGGACAGTTTCACACACTCACCCAGTCATTCACACACTCACACCTGTGTACAGTTTCACACACTCACCCGGTCACTCACACACTCACACCTGTAGACAGTTTCACACACTCACCCAGTAACACACACACTCACACCTGTGGACAGTTTCACACACTCACCCAGTCATTCACACACTCACACCTGTGGACAGCGTCACACACTCCCCCAGTCACTCACACACTCACACCTGTTGACAGTTTCACACACTCACCCAGTCACTCACACACTCACACCTGTGGACAGTGTCACACACTCACCCAGTCACTCACACACTCACACCTGTGGACAGTTTCACACACTCACCCAGTCACTCACACACTCACACCTGTGGACAGTGTCACACACTCACCCAGTCACTCACACCTGTGGACAGTGTCACACACTCACCCAGTCAATCACACCTGTGGACAGTGTCACACATTCACCCAGTCACTCACACACTCACACCTGTGGACAGTTTCACACACTCACCCAGTCACTCACACACTCACACCTGTGGACAGTGTCACACACTCACCCAGTCACTCACACACTCACACCTGTGGACAGTTTCACACACTCACCCAGTCACTCACACACTCACACCTGTGGACAGTGTCACACACTCACCCAGTCACTCACACACTCACACCTGTAGAGTGTTTCAAACACTCACCCAGTTACTCACTCAATCACACCTGTGGACAGTTTCAAACACTCACCCTGTCACTCACACACTCACACCTGTAGAGTGTTTCAAACACTCACCCAGTTACTCACTCAATCACACCTGTGGACAGTTTCAAACACTCACCCTGTCACTCACACACTCACACCTGTGGACAGTTTCACACACTCACCCAGTCACTCACATACTCACACCTGTGGACAGTTTCACACACTCACCCAGTCACTCACACACTCACACCTGTGGACAGTTTCACACACTCACCCAGTCACTCACACACTCACACCTGTGGACAGTGTCACACACTTACCCAGTCACTCACACACTCACACCTGTGTACAGTTTCACACACTCACCCGGTCACTCACACACTCACACCTGTAGACAGTTTCACACACTCACCCAGTAACACACACACTCACACCTGTGGACAGTTTCACACACTCACCCAGTCATTCACACACTCACACCTGTGGACAGCGTCACACACTCCCCCAGTCACTCACACACTCACACCTGTTGACAGTTTCACACACTCACCCAGTCACTCACACACTCACACCTGTGGACAGTGTCACACACTCACCCAGTCACTCACACACTCACACCTGTGGACAGTTTCACACACTCACCCAGTCACTCACACACTCACACCTGTGGACAGTGTCACACACTCACCCAGTCACTCACACACTCACACCTGTGGACAGTTTCACACACTCACCCAGTCACTCACACACTCACACCTGTGGACAGTGTCACACACTCACCCAGTCACTCACACACTCACACCTGTGGACAGTGTCACACACTCACCCAGTCACTCACACACTCACACCTGTGGACAGTTTCACACACTCACCCAGTCACTCACATACTCACACCTGTGGACAGTTTCACACACTCACCCAGTCACTCACACACTCACACCTGTGGACAGTTTCACACACTCACCCAGTCACTCACACACTCACACCTGTGGACAGTGTCACACACTTACCCAGTCACTCACACACTCACACCTGTGTACAGTTTCACACACTCACCCGGTCACTCACACACTCACACCTGTAGACAGTTTCACACACTCACCCAGTAACACACACACTCACACCTGTGGACAGTTTCACACACTCACCCAGTCATTCACACACTCACACCTGTGGACAGCGTCACACACTCCCCCAGTCACTCACACACTCACACCTGTTGACAGTTTCACACACTCACCCAGTCACTCACACACTCACACCTGTGGACAGTGTCACACACTCACCCAGTCACTCACACACTCACACCTGTGGACAGTTTCACACACTCACCCAGTCACTCACACACTCACACCTGTGGACAGTGTCACACACTCACCCAGTCACTCACACCTGTGGACAGTGTCACACACTCACCCAGTCACTCACACCTGTGGACAGTGTCACACACTCACCCAGTCACTCACACACTCACACCTGTGGACAGTTTCACACACTCACCCAGTCACTCACACACTCACACCTGTGGACAGTGTCACACACTCACCCAGTCACTCACACACTCACACCTGTGGACAGTTTCACACACTCACCCAGTCACTCACACACTCACACCTGTGGACAGTTTCAAACACTCACCCTGTCACTCACTCAATCACACCTGTGGACAGTTTCACACACTCATCCAGTCACTCACACACTCACACCTGTGGACAGTTTCACACACTCACCCAGTCACACACACACTCACACCTGTGGACAGTGTCACACACTCACCCAGTCATTCACACACTCACACCTGTGGACAGTTTCACACACTCACCCAGTCACTCACACACTCACACCTGTAGACAGTTTCACACACTCACCCAGTCACTCACACACTCACAGCTGTGGACAGTTTCACACACTCATCCAGTCACTCACACACTCACAGCTGTAGAAAGTTTCACACACTCACCCAGTCACTCACACACTCACACCTGTGGACAGTGTCACACACTCACCCAGTCACTCACACACTCACACCTGTGGACAGTTTCACACACTCACACAGTCACACACACACTCACACCTGTGGACAGTTTCACACACTCACCCAGTCATTCACACACTCACACCTGTGTACAGTTTCACACACTCACCCGGTCACTCACACACTCACACCTGTAGACAGTTTCACACACTCACCCAGTAACACAAACACTCACACCTGTGGACAGTTTCACACACTCACCCAGTCATTCACACACTCACACCTGTGGACAGCGTCACACACTCCCCCAGTCACTCACACACTCACACCTGTTGACAGTTTCACACACTCACCCAGTCACTCACACACTCACACCTGTGGACAGTGTCACACACTCACCCAGTCACTCACACACTCACACCTGTGGACAGTTTCACACACTCACCCAGTCACTCACACACTCACACCTGTGGACAGTGTCACACACTCACCCAGTCACTCACACCTGTGGACAGTGTCACACACTCACCCAGTCAATCACACCTGTGGACAGTGTCACACACTCACCCAGTCACTCACACACTCACACCTGTGGACAGTTTCACACACTCACCCAGTCACTCACACACTCACACCTGTGGACAGTGTCACACACTCACCCAGTCACTCACACACTCACACCTGTGGACAGTTTCACACACTCACCCAGTCACTCACACACTCACACCTGTGGACAGTGTCACACACTCACCCAGTCACTCACACACTCACACCTGTGGACAGTGTCACACACTCACCCAGTCACTCACACACTCACACCTGTGGACAGTTTCACACACTCACCCAGTCACTCACACACTCACACCTGTGGACAGTGTCACACACTCACCCAGTCACTCACACACTCACACCTGTGGACAGTGTCACACACTCACCCAGTCACTCACACACTCACACCTGTGGACAGTTTCACACACTCACCCAGTCACTCACATACTCACACCTGTGGACAGTTTCACACACTCACCCAGTCACTCACACACTCACACCTGTGGACAGTTTCACACACTCACCCAGTCACTCACACACTCACACCTGTGGACAGTGTCACACACTTACCCAGTCACTCACACACTCACACCTGTGTACAGTTTCACACACTCACCCGGTCACTCACACACTCACACCTGTAGACAGTTTCACACACTCACCCAGTAACACACACACTCACACCTGTGGACAGTTTCACACACTCACCCAGTCATTCACACACTCACACCTGTGGACAGCGTCACACACTCCCCCAGTCACTCACACACTCACACCTGTTGACAGTTTCACACACTCACCCAGTCACTCACACACTCACACCTGTGGACAGTGTCACACACTCACCCAGTCACTCACACACTCACACCTGTGGACAGTTTCACACACTCACCCAGTCACTCACACACTCACACCTGTGGACAGTGTCACACACTCACCCAGTCACTCACACCTGTGGACAGTGTCACACACTCACCCAGTCACTCACACCTGTGGACAGTGTCACACACTCACCCAGTCACTCACACACTCACACCTGTGGACAGTTTCACACACTCACCCAGTCACTCACACACTCACACCTGTGGACAGTGTCACACACTCACCCAGTCACTCACACACTCACACCTGTGGACAGTGTCACACACTCACCCAGTCACTCACACACTCACACCTGTGGACAGTTTCACACACTCACCCAGTCACTCACACACTCACACCTGTGGACAGTGTCACACACTCACCCAGTCACTCACACACTCACACCTGTGGACAGTGTCACACACTCACCCAGTCACTCACACACTCACACCTGTGGACAGTTTCACACACTCACCCAGTCACTCACATACTCACACCTGTGGACAGTTTCACACACTCACCCAGTCACTCACACACTCACACCTGTGGACAGTTTCACACACTCACCCAGTCACTCACACACTCACACCTGTGGACAGTGTCACACACTTACCCAGTCACTCACACACTCACACCTGTGTACAGTTTCACACACTCACCCGGTCACTCACACACTCACACCTGTAGACAGTTTCACACACTCACCCAGTAACACACACACTCACACCTGTGGACAGTTTCACACACTCACCCAGTCATTCACACACTCACACCTGTGGACAGCGTCACACACTCCCCCAGTCACTCACACACTCACACCTGTTGACAGTTTCACACACTCACCCAGTCACTCACACACTCACACCTGTGGACAGTGTCACACACTCACCCAGTCACTCACACACTCACACCTGTGGACAGTTTCACACACTCACCCAGTCACTCACACACTCACACCTGTGGACAGTGTCACACACTCACCCAGTCACTCACACCTGTGGACAGTGTCACACACTCACCCAGTCACTCACACCTGTGGACAGTGTCACACACTCACCCAGTCACTCACACACTCACACCTGTGGACAGTTTCACACACTCACCCAGTCACTCACACACTCACACCTGTGGACAGTGTCACACACTCACCCAGTCACTCACACCTGTGGACAGTGTCACACACTCACCCAGTCACTCACACCTGTGGACAGTGTCACACACTCACCCAGTCACTCACACACTCACACCTGTGGACAGTTTCACACACTCACCCAGTCACTCACACACTCACACCTGTGGACAGTGTCACACACTCACCCAGTCACTCACACACTCACACCTGTGGACAGTGTCACACACTCACCCAGTCACTCACACACTCACACCTGTGGACAGTTTCACACACTCACCCAGTCACTCACACACTCACACCTGTGGACAGTGTCACACACTCACCCAGTCACTCACACCTGTGGACAGTGTCACACACTCACCCAGTCACTCACACACTCACACCTGTGGACAGTGTCACACACTCACCCAGTCACTCACACACTCACACCTGTGGACAGTGTCACACACTCACCCAGTCACTCACACACTCACACCTGTGGACAGTTTCACACACTCACCCAGTCACTCACACACTCACACCTGTGGACAGTTTCACACACTCACCCAGTCACTCACATACTCACACCTGTGGACAGTTTCACACACTCACCCAGTCACTCACACACTCACACCTGTGGACAGTTTCACACACTCACCCAGTCACTCACACACTCACACCTGTGGACAGTGTCACACACTTACCCAGTCACTCACACACTCACACCTGTGTACAGTTTCACACACTCACCCGGTCACTCACACACTCACACCTGTAGACAGTTTCACACACTCACCCAGTAACACACACACTCACACCTGTGGACAGTTTCACACACTCACCCAGTCATTCACACACTCACACCTGTGGACAGCGTCACACACTCCCCCAGTCACTCACACACTCACACCTGTTGACAGTTTCACACACTCACCCAGTCACTCACACACTCACACCTGTGGACAGTGTCACACACTCACCCAGTCACTCACACACTCACACCTGTGGACAGTTTCACACACTCACCCAGTCACTCACACACTCACACCTGTGGACAGTGTCACACACTCACCCAGTCACTCACACCTGTGGACAGTGTCACACACTCACCCAGTCACTCACACCTGTGGACAGTGTCACACACTCACCCAGTCACTCACACACTCACACCTGTGGACAGTTTCACACACTCACCCAGTCACTCACACACTCACACCTGTGGACAGTGTCACACACTCAGCCAGTCACTCACACACTCACACCTGTGGACAGTGTCACACACTCACCCAGTCACTCACACACTCACACCTGTGGACAGTTTCACACACTCACCCAGTCACTCACACACTCACACCTGTGGACAGTGTCACACACTCACCCAGTCACTCACACACTCACACCTGTGGACAGTGTCACACACTCACCCAGTCACTCACACACTCACACCTGTGGACAGTGTCACACACTCACCCAGTCACTCACACACTCACACCTGTGGACAGTGTCACACACTCACCCAGTCACTCACACCTGTGGACAGTGTCACACACTCACCCAGTCACTCACACACTCACACCTGTGGACAGTGTCACACACTCACCCAGTCAATCACACACTCACACCTGTGGACAGTTTCACACACTCACCCAGTCACTCACACACTCACACCTGTGGACAGTTTCACACACTCACCCAGTCACTCACACACTCACACCTGTGGACAGTTTCACACACTCACCCAGTCACTCACACACTCACACCTGTGGACAGTTTCACACACTCACCCAGTCACTCACACACTCACACCTGTGGACAGTTTCACACACTCACCCAGTCACTCACACACACTCACACCTTTGTACAGTTTCACACACTCACCCAGTCACTCACACACTCACACCTGTGGACAGTTTCACACACTCACAGAGACACTTTATAAGAATGAAAGGGAGAGCTGCAGAGATACTCAGATCCTGCAATGTCTAACAGTTACAGAGTGCCGCTTTAAAACACTGCCTCCTGTGCTTCATGCTGAGATCAATTATAATGGGCTGGTTACACGTGGAGTTCTCGCTCTGTGTCCGTGTCCGGCTTCTTCTCAGTCACATTCCGAGCTTACGTAAGCCCATTACGGACAGAGTGGGCCCAGACGCTGTAGGAGCTGATTTAACTTTGTGATGATCCTGAAGTCTGCCGCACTGCTCCACTCACACATGCATATTTTAGTTCAGCGCAGTTACAGCCTTGTCTCTGAGAGTTGCTTTAACAGTGGAGCGCTAGTTGATTTGGGGTAGTTGATTGCAGTAGTGTTGTAGCTTAGATCTAACCCTGCCCCCCATACACACACACACACACACACACATACACACACACTTCCTGGTCACTATAAAACCATGGCATAAATGGAAGTGAAGATATCCATCTTCAGAAATACAATGAGCATCGCTGAGTCACTGCTATGATCCTTCTAGTTAAGCACATCTGCCAATGAGGGTTCACCACAGAGTGCTCTAATTACCGTGTGGACTGTAGGCAGCCTGGAAACTCAATATTAATTAGCAGGGCTGTAATGTAAAATGAACTGGAGAGGAGGATGGAGAACGGAGGCCTGGGTGCCCGCCGGGTCTCGCACAATAACCTGGCACAAAAACTCAACCGAGAAATTTTAATTACCACACTTTACAAGTCTCCAAAGTCTGAGACGTTTAAAAGTTGTTCTAGTTCTAGACTGACCGAGGACTGTGATGGCTCTAATGGCTTTAAGTGGCACATCCGTGAGACTCAGAGCGGTGGCAGGAATGATCTTCAGGTGCCGGTTCCACAAAGCCCCTCGACTCTTTTCCTTAAGGTTTCCTTAAAAAGTATGTTCACTAATGAATTTAAGGTTTTTCCTTATCTCTGTCTTATCCTTTAAGGAAGCCCTTAAAGTTCATTCCACCGTTGCACAGAACAACTTAATGTACCTCTGATACTGTCTTAACCGCAACACGGCCGAGTTTATGGCGATAAATGAACGTAACCCGAGGAGAGTGCTCCGCGAACCGAGAGAACACACTGGATACGCTTAACGTCGAGCAGTTGATTTTAAGATATATATTTGATCAGCAGTCAATCCATGATTTGTTTAATCGTCTTGAGTTGGATCACGCTACTTTCCGCAGCTGTGCTCTTCCTGCTGTGATGCAGTTAATGAGTGCTCTCAGATTTTATGCGACAAAATCCTTAAAGTCAGTAATAGCCGAGGTTAATTCAATCATTCTTTATATGTAGCCGCTTATCCAGTTCAGGGTGGGTCCAGAGCCTACCTGGAATCATTGGGCGCAAAGCGGGAACACACACTGGAGTGGACGCCAGTACTTCACAGCGCAACACACACACTCACACACTCACACCTACGGACAGTTTTTGATTCGTGAATCCACCTACCAACGTGTGTTTTTGGACTGTGGGAGGAAACTGGAGCACCCAGAAGAAACCCACGCAGACAAAGAGAGAACACACCACACTCCTCACAGACAGTCACCCGGAGGAAACCCACGCAGACACAGGGAGAACACACCACACTCCTCACAGACAGTCACCCGGAGGAAACCCACACAGACACAGAGAGAACACATCACACCCCTCACAGACAGTCACCCGGAGGAAACCCACGCAGACACAGGGAGAACACACCACACTCCTCACAGACAGTCACCCGGAGGAAACCCACACAGACACAGAGAGAACACACCACACTCCTCACAGACAGTCACCCGGAGGAAACCCACGCAGACACAGGGAGAACACACCACACTCCTCACAGACAGTCACCCGGAGGAAACCCACACAGACACAGAGAGAACACATCACACCCCTCACAGACAGTCACCCGGAGGAAACCCACACAGACAGAGAGAACACACCACACCCCTCACAGACAGTCACCCGGAGGAAACCCACACAGACACAGAGAGAACACACCACACCCCTCACAGACAGTCACCTGGAGGAAACCCACGCAGACACAGGGAGAACACACCACACTCCTCACAGACAGTCACCCGGAGGAAACCCACACAGACACAGAGAGAACACACCACACTCCTCACAGACAGTCACCCGGAGGAAACCCACACAGATACAGGGAGAACACACCACACTCCTCACAGACAGTCACCCGGAGGAAACCCACACAGACACAGAGAGAACACACCACACTCCTCACAGACAGTCACCCGGAGGAAACCCACTCAGACACAGAGAGAACACACCACACTCCTCACAGACAGTCACCCGGAGGAAACCCACACAGATACAGGGAGAACACACCACACTCCTCACAGACAGTCATCCAGAGGAAACCCACACAGATACAGGGAGAACACACCACACTCCTCACAGACAGTCACCCGGTGGAAACCCACGCAGACACAGAGAGAACACATCATTCACCGAGTTTCAAATGTCCTATTCTGGAAGTATAATCTTTTCCTCCTCTCACCAATTTTCTTGTTTTCTTTTCCTCCATTTTTCTCTGAAACGTTTGTGAGCTGGTACAATAGAGGCCATAACGGGTATCAAAGCAAGTGCATGTAAAAAACGGTTTCCACGGAAACAATAAAAGTTTTGCTCCCGTAAAAAATCTGTTAGTGCAGTAAATCCCTTAACACACGTGTACTGTGCAGCACCCCTAAGTAAATCCCTCAGCTAAAGAGAAATTAAGCCTTAAGTGTCATTCTTAAGGGGAAAACCTAAAGTGTTTTGTGCAACCGACCCCTGATCTTTCCTCACTCTCCCCTGTGAGGTCTCCATACTGGTTTTCTATATTAAAGTGTGAGGTTCTTTGAAATCAAGAGTATTTTAATATTTTTTTTGTGTTTTTCTTTGTAGTGACACTATCTAGACATTCCCTCAGATGGAGGACTTGACTGCCTTCAGCTACAAGAGCATTAGCGAGGACATCCATTCAACCATTGTGCACCTTAAAGTCGCTGACCCCCCCCCCCCCGTTATAAATGGTGCCTACGGTCGTCTGGACAGGTGGGCTGTGTCTGAAACAGAAGCTAGCAACTCTGAAGCCCATTTTATCATGAGCCATTGCTCCCGAAGGCAGCGGTTTTACTTGGAAGGGACCTGTAACCGATTAGTGTTTGAAAAGAGATGCTTCTAAGGCAAGTGATATGTCAAATAGGGGCAAGGGGAGTGATATGCTAACATTCAGTAGGAAGAATGAATAAAACCGTGGAGGTATTAGGACAAAAACTGGCAGGATTTAAATAAAAAACAAACAAAAAAAAACATCTTCCCTCAGTACTACCACAGAGGACAGTATTTAGGACGTTTCAGACACTGCCACAGAGCAGTATATCTATATATGTGTGTGTGTGTGTTGAGTGTTTTCCATTTTGTATCTATAGCACTGCAGTAGAAAGCCCCGCCCCTTCAAGTAACCATGAACAAAGCATCATGGTTATTGGTTGAGGAAGTATATTCATCAAACCTGAACGGGGCATGAGGGTTCACTTGTGAAATGCGTCCTCCGTAGGTGTCTGCAGTACGAACTCACGGCAAACTCCATAACAACGAACGAGACTTCACTCAAGAACTGTCACTGAGTACTGTCCAACGAGACCGCGTTTAATGCAGCGTCCCCAAACGCCACCACAGCTCCGTCTCCTCCACTGAGTATTTATAGACAAAGATCTTCTCTCCTCCAGCTGTGAAATGTATTTTTAACCCCATCCAGCAAATCTACAGCTCAGAAAACTCACAGCAGTTTGTCTTAAAATGGCTGACTTCACACATGAGCTGGGCTCTCTCGTTAGTTTTGGACATTTGGTTTATCTTTCCACTCATAGCATGCAGAATGTAGCGGGGTAGAGTTACTGGAATTAGGAATGTGGAAATTAGCGCTTTCACCTTTAATGTGTTAAAGCATGAGATAAATCTGGAAACTCTGAAGCCTTGTTGTAAAAATTCCTCCTGTAATTCACTCTTTTCACTGAGTCTAGTGACGTATTAGTGGTTCATTACCTGATGTAAACTCTCATAAGGCAGAACACACCACACTCCTCACAGACAGTCACCCGGAGGAAACCCACGCAGACACAGGGAGAACACACCACACTCCTCACAGACAGTCACCCGGAGGAAAACCAACGCAGACACAGGGAGAACACACCACACTCCTCACAGACAGTCACCCGGAGGAAAACCAACGCAGACACAGGGAGAACACACCACACTCCTCACAGACAGTCACCCGGAGGAAACCCACGCAGACACAGGGACAACACACCACACTCCTCACAGACAGTCACCCGGAGGAAAACCAACGCAGACACAGGGAGAACACACCACACTCCTCACAGACAGTCACCCGGAGGAAACCCACGCAGACACAGGGAGAACACACCACACTCCTCACAGACAGTCACCCGGAGGAAACCCACGCAGACACAGGCAGAACACACCACACTCCTCACAGACAGTCACCCGGAGGAAAACCAACGCAGACACAGGGAGAACACACCACACTCCTCACAGACAGTCACCCGGAGGAAAACCAACGCAGACACAGGGAGAACACACCACACTCCTCACAGACAGTCACCCGGAGGAAAACCAACGCAGACACAGGGAGAACACACCACACTCCTCACAGACAGTCACCTGGAGGAAAACCAACGCAGACACAGGGAGAACACACCACACTCCTCACAGACAGTCACCTGGAGGAAAACCAACGCAGACACAGGGAGAACACACCACACTCCTCACAGACAGTCACCCGGAGGAAACCCACGCAGACACAGGGAGAACACACCACACTCCTCACAGACAGTCACCCGGAGGAAAACCAACGCAGACACAGGGAGAACACACCACACTCCTCACAGACAGTCACCCGGAGGAAAACCAACGCAGACACAGGGAGAACACACCACACTCCTCACAGACAGTCACCCGGAGGAAACCCACGCAGACACAGGGACAACACACCACACTCCTCACAGACAGTCACCCGGAGGAAAACCAACGCAGACACAGGGAGAACACACCACACTCCTCACAGACAGTCACCCGGAGGAAACCCACGCAGACACAGGGACAACACACCACACTCCTCACAGACAGTCACCCGGAGGAAAACCAACGCAGACACAGGGAGAACACACCACACTCCTCACAGACAGTCACCCGGAGGAAACCCACGCAGACACAGGGAGAACACACCACACTCCTCACAGACAGTCACCCGGAGGAAACCCACGCAGACACAGGCAGAACACACCACGCTCCTCACAGACAGTCACCCGGAGGAAAACCAACGCAGACACAGGCAGAACACACCACACTCCTCACAGACAGTCACCCGGAGGAAAACCAACGCAGACACAGGGAGAACACACCACACTCCTCACAGACAGTCACCCGGAGGAAAACCAACGCAGACACAGGGAGAACACACCACACTCCTCACAGACAGTCACCCGGAGGAAAACCAACGCAGACACAGGGACAACACACCACACTCCTCACAGACAGTCACCCGGAGGAAAACCAACGCAGACACAGGGAGAACACACCACACTCCTCACAGACAGTCACCCGGAGGAAAACCAACGCAGACACAGGGAGAACACACCACACTCCTCACAGACAGTCACCCGGAGGAAACCCACGCAGACACAGGGAGAACACACCACACTCCTCACAGTTGTAGTGTTGTGTAGCGTATAAGACTTTAAAGTGTCTGAATAGAAAGTGAGCTGTGAATTATATATTCATGTTCCGTCCCATTCCTAAACCACGGCTTAGAAAACTATTTCCAAACACACACACCCTGGATCAAGTGTAAACAGCAGGAGCTTGAGGATGCTCATACACACACTGCAGGGGACCATGACCCTTCAGCACTTAATATCAAGATTTCTTTTATTTTTTTATTAAATATGTCCAAGAAAAGTTATGAGTAATAATAAAAATAACAATAATAATAATAATATATCTGGGGGTCTGGCCTAGCTCTAAGCAGATGCCACACAGAACTCCAGCCCAGGTCCTCAGAGTCCTCTCCTCCCAGTCTCCTCTCATAACAACACAATGCTCCTGTGTGTGAGACATTTAAATCTATCCCAGTAAAACAAACAATGTACAACAGCAGAATATTTGTTTTGAGTAAACACAGAGTCATTTCCGAGGGCACATGGCGCAGAGCTGCTGAACATGTGAGACTCCCTTCACTTTCAGGGGGAGGGCGCGGGGCGGGGGTTAAAACAGTGATTTAGCTTGTTGCGTTTTACCTCCAGCTGAGTGGCACTGCGCTGTGAAGCCATGTGTAAGAGGATAAAAGAGATGCTCCGAGCTCTAGGGAGTCCAACTCACATTCAATCAACATCCTACCCTGCTTAAAAGACACTTTACAACTGGAGGAAAAGAGGATCTTCGCCTACAAAGAGGAAAGTGGCTCTGAACAGAGAGCATGTGGAGAATGTGCTGACAAGAACACTCATTAGCAACCACACTCCCTGGCCACTTTATCAGAAACACCTCCCTTTGAAGCTCCAACCTACCTGGCTGAGTTTGAGATTGTGCACACTTACGACTACCGTGAAAATGATCACCCAACTACCATCCATGCCCTGTGGTCAGGAACAGTAGAGAGAGGCTGATATACAGTGCAGTAAAAAATGAGCTACAGTCTGCAAATGTTCATCTGTGGAGTGGAAATGTATGTCTTTAATATTGTGGACAGTTTTTGTAAGTACACAGTAGGTATTTCTAATAAAGTGGCTAATTATAGTATGTGGGCAGCATGGTGGTGCAGCAGGTAGTGTTGCAGCCTGGAGGTTGTGGGTTCTAGTCCCGCTCCGGGTGACTGTCTGTGAGGAGTGTGGTGTGTTCTCCCTGTGTCTGTGAGGGTTTCCTCCGGGTGACTGTCTGTGAGGAGTGTGGTGCGTTCTCTCTGTGTCTGCGTGGGTTTCCTCCGGGTGACTGTCTGTGAGGAGTGTGGTGTGTTCTCTCTGTGTCTGTGTGGGTTTCCTCCGGGTGACTGTCTGTGAGGAGTGTGGTGCGTTCTCTCTGTGTCTGTGTGGGTTTCCTCCGGGTGACTGTCTGTGAGGAGTGTGGTGCGTTCTCTCTGTGTCTGTGAGGGTTTCCTCCGGGTGACTGTCTGTGAGGAGTGTGGTGCGTTCTCTCTGTGTCTGCGTGGGTTTCCTCCGGGTGACTGTCTGTGAGGAGTGTGGTGTGTTCTCTCTGTGTCTGTGTGGGTTTCCTCCGGGTGACTGTCTGTGAGGAGTGTGGTGTGTTCTCTCTGTGTCTGTGTGGGTTTCCTCCGGGTGACTGTCTGTGAGGAGTGTGGTGCGTTCTCTCTGTGTCTGTGTGGGTTTCCTCCGGGTGACTGTCTGTGAGGAGTGTGGTGCGTTCTCTCTGTGTCTGTGAGGGTTTCCTCCGGGTGACTGTCTGTGAGGAGTGTGGTGCGTTCTCTCTGTGTCTGCGTGGGTTTCCTCCGGGTGACTGTCTGTGAGGAGTGTGGTGTGTTCTCTCTGTGTCTGCGTGGGTTTCCTCCGGGTGACTGTCTGTGAGGAGTGTGGTGTGTTCTCCCTGTGTCTGCGTGGGTTTCCTCCGGGTGACTGTGTGAGGAGTGTGGTATGTTCTCCCTGTGTCTGCGTGGGTTTCCTCCGGGTGACTGTCTGTGAGGAGTGTGGTGTGTTCTCCCTGTGTCTGCGTGGGTTTCCTCCAGGTGACTGTCTGTGAGGAGTGTGGTGTGTTCTCCCTGTGTCTGCGTGGGTTTCCTCCAGGTGACTGTGTGAGGAGTGTGGTATGTTCTCCCTGTGTCTGCGTGGGTTTCCTCCGGGTGACTGTCTGTGAGGAGTGTGGTGTGTTCTCCCTGTGTCTGCGTGGGTTTCCTCCGGGTGACTGTCTGTGAGGAGTGTGGTGTGTTCTCCCTGTGTCTGCGTGGGTTTCCTCCGGGTGACTGTGTGAGGAGTGTGGTATGTTCTCCCTGTGTCTGCGTGGGTTTCCTCCGGGTGACTGTCTGTGAGGAGTGTGGTGTGTTCTCCCTGTGTCTGCGTGGGTTTCCTCCAGGTGACTGTCTGTGAGGAGTGTGGTGTGTTCTCCCTGTGTCTGCGTGGGTTTCCTCCAGGTGCTCCAAAAACACACGTTGGTAGGTGGATTGTTGACTCAAGTGACTGTAGGTGTGAGTGTGTGTGTGTGTGTGTTGCCCTGTGAAGTACTGGCGCCCCCTCCAGGGTGTATTCCTGCCTTGTGCCCAGTGACTCTTGGTAGGGTCCGGACCCACCGCGACCCTGAACTGGATAAGGGTTACAACCAATGAATGAATGAATGAATTATAATAAGTATAAAGTATGTGTTTCTAATAAAGTTGCCAGTTGTTGTAAGCACATGGTGGGTGTTTCTAATAAAGTGGCCAGTCTCTGTAGGAACAGAGTAGATGTTTGTAATGAAGTGGCCAGTGTGTGGAACTGCAGTGCTGTGTAGTGGTACCCAGTCATGGATGTGTTGTCATGGTTACAGCATCCCTGGGAAGCATGGGTGCTGGTAAACAGTATCCCCACAGTGACAAGTGCTGGTAGAATAATCCCTCCCCGCTGCTCTCCACCGTCACCGTGAGGGTGGTGGGACACTCTGTGGAGCATAAACTGATTCATTCACAGACTACAAAGCAGTTTTTGGTGGTTAAAAATGACTGACTGCTCCTTTAAGAGGAGGGTGTGTTTCAGGACAGAGAGTAGCAAAAGATGCCTTAACCTCGTCTGGTGTAGAACGGGCCTTAGAAGTAATTATTGTGTAAACTGTGTACGTTGGCTCATAATCAGCTCCAGATCACTCACACACACACACACACACACACACACACACACACACACACACACACACACACACACACACACACATACACACACACACACACACACACACACACACAGCAGGGCCCTGAAATTTTCAATCTGACACCAGCTTTCTGTCTCCGAGAGTTCCACAGGGAGCATCATGGGGCCTCAGAGCATCAGACTCATTACTTACTCTCTCCCTCTTTTTCCTCTTTCTCCCTGACAGCGTTTTCCTTGAGTCTCGAGCCCACAGCCCTGCGATTTGCAGGCAACGATAAAGCAGAAGAATTTTAACTTCTTACCTTCACTCACTCTATTTACATTCACAGGATTTGTGGGCACTCTTATCCAGAGCCACGACTGTGTACAGTGTCAGGGTCCTGCCAAAGTACGTTTACAAGCATAGTGTTGTGTTCCTGGACACGCTGAGAATCAAACCCTGACCTGGGCTGACCCGGGGGGGCGTGGCATTATCCACTACACCATACCACCCTCAGTGCTGAAAGTCACTGAAATAGTGCACTGTAGAGAAAGTCAGAGAGTCCGTCTTGGAACCATCCTCCATCTGCTAGGGAACCTTTGGCTGTTGTGTGTGTTTTTTGAGGAATATTGATCATGGAAAATACACGGTTTCCATTGGCGACTGTTTTGCCTCACGAGGCCTTGCACGGACCTCACTGCCATGAATCAATATTAGAAATTATATTAAAAGCCATAACTTCATAGATTTATACACTGAGGGCACTTTCAGGGGCAATAAAGCTGCACTAGGCATTTTTGGCGACCTCTCTGGTGGAAATATGTAATTACACAAAATTTATTTTTATTTTTTAACTCGGATTGTGTTTTATTGGATTTTTTCGAAGTGGATTAGTCTGATGATTGTCTAGTGATGCCTCAGAGGATGACTCTATACAGCGACATCTCCCTCTAGATCACCACTGCGATCCTTATTTCAGTTTTCTAAGAAACATCTCTCTTAGCGCAGCTTTAAAATCTTCAGACGTCTGGTTCCTATCAACACCACTCTGGACAGTTCCAAAACACGCTCTGTGGGTTCATAACTAATTAACAATGCAGAGATATTAGAGGAAAAAAGGCACAAACAATGGATGCTCAATGTCACAGGGAAAAAACAAATAAACAACCGCATAAATAAGTGATATCAGGGCCTAGAGAAAACAAAGGCTTATAGATCAAATCTGCCCCACTACAACCTCCCTCACCTCTCTTATTCCACCCCACCTCAGGGCATCTGACTGGACCAGAGCAAAGGGTCGCCATGGTGAGGAGATAAATTGGCCAATGAGAGGTGTGCAGAAGCATTGATTGCTGCAGGTCTGATTAAGGATATGTCCATCACAGGAGGAGTCCCCGGAGAATAAGGCACTGGCTTTCATTAAAGTCATGGTCTGTGAACTGAAAAGCTGTTTTGGGTACTTCACAGACATGGGTAATTCTCTCAGCAGAACCATCCAGACACAATCATCTTACACCAGAGCATGGTGCAGCAAAGCTTTAAACATAAACTACACAGTGTGATTAATATGTGGGTATCATTGCGTAGCTTCTTATTTAAACTGAATTTAAATATCAACCTACAGTCGCTGGTCTAGAACCAGTCCATCCATCCATTCATTAACTGGTCTTCTGTGACTAATTCACCCTGGTCAGGGTTGTGTTGCCTGGTGGTCTACCTCAGGTGTGAGTGAATGTGTGAGTGTGTGTCGCCCTGTGAAGGACTGGTGCCCCCTCCAGGGTGTATTCCCACCTTGCGCCCAATGATTCCAGGTAGGCTCTGGACCCACCGTGACCCTGAATTGGATAAGGGTTACAGATAATGAATGAATGAATGAATGAGTGGTTCTTCAGAACAACACCAGCACGATTCATTTAACACAATGCACTTTTAATGACATAGAATGGGTCAATCTGCTCAAAGGAGGAGGTGCGGGGCACTGAGGTTAGTGGGGTACGGGTATTAAAACTCACCCCTGTGCAGACCTCGGATCAACATTTCAGTGCTACTACAACTACCCGCCTGTTTCGGTGCCATTTTCCTGGCCCCAAAACATGACCCTGGCACAGTGTTCACTGCTTTGACATAATGGAGGGTTGACTTTGGGGTTTGGACTTGTTCGCTACCTAGACCCCCCCCGGGGGCTGTAAATAAAGTGTTGCCCTGCGGGGGTCGTTTTGAAAGAAGGGAAGCACCAAAGTGTGCAGTGGGAGACGGGGAACACAGGGCCATGAATCAAACCCCTGAGCACACAGGGCCTAAGCAGGAGCCAAACACCGATTGCCGGACATTACAGAGAAACAGCTGTGTCCGACAAAGCCCCTTGCTCCCTCCCACTGCTTAAACTGGAGGAGCACACAGCCGCTCTCTTCTTGCTTCTGCAGCCTTCCCGGATCGATCGAGCTCCAGGCTTCACACGAGCAAAGAGAGATGTTCCTTTATGGCCTGGCACTTTGGATTAAGCTGATCGAAACTTGGTGACAAAGAGGAGGAAGTCCATAAAGGCTTTGCATGTGCAATCTATCACTGCCTGGTTCTCTCTCTCACACACACACACAAACACACACACACAATCCTATCTCCTCACTTTATACACCACCAGTCATCATCTCATGTAAGTAAATGTGTTCGGTCACATTATTCACTGACCTTTCCTATGCCTTTGGGTGACAATTGCCTTTAATACGGCAGCGGAGGGAAGAAAGGAGGCTCTCACGCAGATCAATTCAGAGCTAATACCCGCCGGCCGCAATAAAAAGAAACCTTATTGCTACAAGCAGTCATTATATTTTAAAGGCAGTGATTTAGAGCCGTCTGAGAGCCGCAGACCTGGCAATCACGAGGTCGGATTCGGCAGAGCTCCGCGCATGTTAAAGTCCTGTCGCATGTCATGGTCAATAACCCTCGGACTGGGCCCTGACAAAGCATTTCTCTATGAACTACAGCAGGCCCCGGCTTTAACGGTGATAAATTACAGTTAAACAGTGATTGGTCAATCATTCATTAGGTACACGTTAATTAGACAGTGATTGCATATTCATTATGCATTAGTTATTATGTAATACAGAATGGTACACGGCTGACGTACGGCCAAACGACTGAACAGCGTGTCTTCTATAATGAGGTGTATTAGTAAGATTTGTCCCTGTGTTCTGCTCTTCTAAAAACATTGGGGTGAGGATTTGATGGCATTCCAACATTACTGAGGTTAGGTACAGATATGGTATTATTAGTCCTTCACAGGGCAACACACACACTCACACATTCACTCACACTCTCACACCTATGGACACTTTTGAGTCACCAATCCACCTACCAACGTGTGTTTTTCGACCGTGGGAGGAAACCGGAGCACCTGGAGGAAACCAACGCAGACACAGGGAGAACACACCAACTCCTCTCAGACAGTCACCCGGAGGAAACCCACGCAGACACAGAGAGAACACACCACACTCCTCACAGACAGTCACCCGGAGGAAACCCACGCAGACACAGAGAGAACACACCACACTCCTCACAGACAGTCACCCGGAGGAAACCCACGCAGACACAGGGAGAACACACCACACTCCTCACAGACAGTCGCCCAGAGGAAACCCACGCAGACACAGGGAGAACACACCACACTCCTCACAGACAGTCACCCGGAGGAAACCCACGCAGACACAGGGAGAACACACCACACTCCTCACAGACAGTCGCCCAGAGGAAACCCACGCAGACACAGGGGGAACACACCACACTCCTCACAGACAGTCACCCAGAGGAAACCCACGCAGACACAGAGAGAACACACCACACTCCTCACAGACAGTCACCCGGAGGAAACCCACGCAGACACAGGGAGAACACACCACACTCCTCACAGACAGTCGCCTAGAGGAAACCCACGCAGACACAGGGAGAACACACCACACTCCTCACAGACAGTCACCCGGAGGAAACCCACGCAGACACAGGGAGAACACACCACACTCCTCACAGACAGTCGCCCAGAGGAAACCCACGCAGACACGGGGAGAACACACCACAGTCACCCGGAGCGGGAATTGAACCAACAACCTCCAGGTCCCTGGAGCTGTGTGACTGCGACACTACCTGCTGCGCCACCGTGCCGCCCCGGGACTGTTTATACAGGGGGAAAATGTTGCTG